>NW_027105363.1:54059-65245 GCF_000696795.3 Halyomorpha halys | reverse complement strand
TTCTCCACATGTTTTTATCATGTCACTATGTCACCTACAGCAAATTTACTTGTTGTTATATGTGTATACAGTTGTAAATATCAATAAATAAATTATTAAAAAAAAAAAAAAAAAAAGATAGAGTGGATTGACAGCTACTGGAGGGGCTGCCTCCTTACTTACTAAGGCTGTGTTTATTTCTAAGGGTATGTATACTATACAGGTGTGCTGTATGTCAGTAGTTTAGATATATTCTAATATAGTGCATAACTGTTGTGTAGGTAGGTATGTTGTAATGTATTGTGCATAATTGGATTGTATGTCTGTTAATGTACATGCTCCCTACAGCTGGAGGGCCTATGGCTGATTTCCGGGAGATGGGACCACCACCTCCCAACAATATGAATTAGTAAATTATAATTAATTAATAAATTATAATTGAATAATTATGTTGATTTGGTAGGATTTGAGTCTTTTATAAACAACTTGGGATACGACAATTCGGTCTCTGGTTAAAAGAATTAATCAGTTTATCGATCCTGATCCTCATTCATCAATGGGTGTAATTAAGCTTATTTTACATATTGTTTTACTATTTAGTTCCTTTTTTAAATAATTAAAATTGCATATATAGGTAGACAAAGGAAGTACTCTAACATCATATTGAATGTGGAAAGAGTTTCTGTAAAACTGATATTATTTAGTATCAGTAGCTTTCAGGTTTTACAGCATTTCTGTCATTTCAATTATGTTCAATAAAGAAAATTAAAATATACATTACAGTCGGCCATTATTTATACATTATTATTAATAATGGCCATTGGATTATTACTGTACTTAATAATTATGTCCGCTGGCTTACACTTCACGGTTACACGTGTACTTACGGTTTAATTATGTTTTGTGTTGATAGTCGGTGTAACAAATATTCAGCTAAAAATCTAGAGCTTTGAAATAATTGGTCTCATAAAACTACATAATTTATCTTATCATACCAAATAATATATCTCATCTTGTTTTATTGATTTATACGGCATGACGAGTCGGTTATTGCTATATTGGTGGGCGAACGTGCTGCTAAAATGATTGAGCTATTCTAGAAATTAATCCATAAACTGAACCCTAATATTTACTTACAATGAATTTAAATGTGACAATTCAATTAAAGGCACTTACCGACGAACCATGGGTTCCTCTTATTATTCTCTACAGTAAGACTGAGGAAGTAGTCCTCGAAGCCTTTGACAGGGTTAGCTTGGGGCTGGACGGAGAGGGTACCTTCCACTTCTTCTTCGTTGCCGATGGACACCAGATCCCTCGCCGACCAGCCATCCGAGCCGATCCAGGAGAACACCTTGGAGGCGTTCAGCCTTCGAACTGCTCGCATCACACCTGCCACTTCTTGGTCCGAGCCGAAGATTATAGCACCTGCCAACCAGAAAACATTCAGTATGATAAGGCTAGAAGGGAAATAGAGAATGGATCATTCTCACTGCTTTAGAAGTATTTATTGATGAATATCTCATCCTACAGTTGATTCATAAATGGATTTTTCATGTCATCCATGCAGATTGCTTAGAATGGAGTTCGATAATTTTTAAATATTGCTGTATGATCAACTGAGGATATAGATAAGGAAAACTGAGTTAGAAGCTCAACAATTCTAGTTTATACAATGTATTTATATGCATTATTTGAATTAACTTACAGCAGATAATCATCCATTTGAACCATCTGAAATTAATTTTTGTAATAAAAAAAATATTCTGAAAAGATATACAACTTTGTAAATTTCGCTAACTTGGTGGTTTTCGCAGTAACGTACCATAACCTTCGATAATGTGTGAGGATCTATTGATTGGAACTCATTGTATTGTTTAACATTACTGATGTTTAATGCCTGTTGAAATACTAGATTGATTAATAATCATTTATTAATCAGAAACACATAATAACAATAGTCATTGTGTACAGATGTATCACATACAAAAACAAAAGGTACAACACACAAAAACAACTGATATTATGCATACAGGCATTTTATTATGCATAATTTTAACATTCCTCCTTAATTGGAACACCAGATAATACAACACTTTTAAAAACTAATCCCAAACATTCTCTCAGCTTTTGGATTCTCGGTAAGCCTTTTATCGAGATGTCCGCTATCTGCTCTTTGCTGGGAACGTATTGTACTGTACTGTGAGCGTATTGTAAAGTAGTTCAGCGCCAGTCCTCAAAGTGTTAGGGTCGCTCTGTACTCCGATCTGGTGACGTCATTTGTATGTGCGTGAAAATTTGTGTGAGCCTAAGTGAAAATCTTTTGTTTTGTGATCTTTCAGACTTCAGAAAAGTGAGGATTTTCATAAATAAGGTATATTTTATTCGTTTTTTTTGTGTGAAGAATCTGTTACGTAGTGACGCGCTGTTATAAACTCATTAGATTAGGCAGCGCGAAACCATAGACTCAGTTTTCTCAATCTTATCTCAGCTGTGCTTTTCCGAGCCAGTTGTGAATAAATTAATCCCACCTTATTAATTAGTGCGCGATAGCTCATTTTCTCGAAAAATCACAAGCCACAGACTTCCCGGAAGGGTCCGAAGTTGAACCGGACATAAAATCGGATAATAGCCAATCTACAGTAGTCGGTAAAAAGTCCAAATCGTCTCCTCTTTTTACGCGAGAGAAGGCGGCTAAACGAAGAATTAAATGAAGTAGAACTTCCTCATGCACAGGAGACAGAAACAAATTTCGAAAGTCCCAACCATCCTGAAACTTCTACAAAGAAGCCCCAAATATCACCGGTCGTAGTCGCTGGTCAGCACGCTATCCCGGAGATAAGAAATTTTCTTACAAGAATTAAAATTATTAAATTTTTTTTGAGAAAAACAATGGGATGTTTCCAAATTTTTCTTTAGTCACTATCCAACCGAGAAAAAAAAAATTAAAGGGCTAAAGCTGGTAAAAGTTGGGCATTATACTATGTCTCCTGGACGGGCTAAACACAAAATAAATTCAGAATAAAAAATCTTGACATTTCCATGCTCATCAAAGATGTCAAGGCCGCATTTCAACATTTAGCCCCCATCAATATTAGAAGACTAGAAAAATCGAATGTGGATGGCACAAAACCACCCTCTCCCCGATTGTAATTACTGTACCAGTACAAGTCACATTGGATGACGTCAACAAAGTCAGACACATTGAACGGTGTCCCTTCACAGCTCAAATCTACAGCCCCAAAAAGGAACAAGGCCCACTCCAGTGCTATCCGTGTTAACAGTTCGGGCACACCAAGAACTATTGCGGGTACAAAGAGGCGTGTGGTTGCTGCGGACTGGAACACAACATCGGTGCCTGCCTTAGGGTAGAGGACTCTAAGTGCTCCAACTGTGGGGGGAGAGACCATGTGGCGTCCTTCCGTGGGTGCAGGACGCCTCTTAGGTTGCTGCCCTCAGCTCTTCTCAACGAGTTCCACCATGTCCTTCCTCGTCCAACATCCGCAACATGGTCCTCCCCACACTTTGGGTCCCCCACCCTAGGGATGGGATATTGAAAAAAAAATATCGATATCGACATCGATATAATATCGGGACTAAACTATCGAAATATCGATATCGAAAATTTAACGAATTAAAGGAATAATAATTATAAAATGATAGCATACCAAGACATATGTAGACTTATTTGAACACAACAACAACCATATCATAAACATAACGAATATAAACTAAAATATAATTGTTTTATTGAAGGAAATTTAAAAATAGAATATAGATGTTTTATTTAGATAAGTACATATTTATTTCGATATTTCCTTTTGTTGTATTCGATAGGGAATATGAGCATCAATATTCCTTTATTGAAATATCGATATTTTGTTTTAAAATACTAGAAAATTGTATAGAATAATTAAAAATGGAATATCTATATTTTATTTGGATGTTACATATTTATTTCGATATTTTAAACTGTTGCAGTATCGATGTGGAATATAACCAACAGTATTCCGATGTTATTTCATTGAAATATCGTTGTTTTGTTGAATATGACTAAAATAATATCGATATTTTATTTTGATATTACATATTTATTTCGATATTTACACGATTGTAATATCAATATGGATTATTAGCAACAATATTCCGATATTACTTTGTCAAAATATCGATATTTCATTTAAAATGACTAAAATAACATACAGAAAATTTAAAATAGGAATATCGATATTTTATTTTGATAATTACATATTTTTTTCGATATTTTACAGTGTGTAATATCGATATGGAATATTAGCAACAGTATTCCGACATTATTTTATCGAAATATTGATATTTTGTTTAAAATGACTAAAATAACATATAGAGATTTTAAAATAGGAATATCGATTTTTTTTTTTTACAATTACATATTTTTTCGATAATTTACATTGTTGTAATATCTATATAGAATATTATCAACAATATTCCGATATTATTTTATCGAAATATCGATATTTTGTTTAAAATGACTAAAATAACATACAGAAAATTTAAAATAGGAATATCGATATTTTATTTTGATAATTACATATTTTTTTCGATATTTTCTATTGTGTAATATCGATATGGAATATTAGCAACAGTATTCCGATATTATTTAATTGAAATATCGATATTTTGTTTAAAAAGACTAGAAAATTGTATAGTGATTTTAAAATAGGAATAACGATATGTTATTCTAAAATTGCATATTTATGTCGATATTTTACATTATTTTAATATTGATGTGGAATATAAGAAACAATATTTCGATATTATTTAATCAAAATATCGATATTTTGTTTTAAAAGACTAGAAAATTGTATAGATTAATTAAAAATGGATTATAATATATGGAATATAAAATATGGACAGGAACATGAATTTATCAATTTAGAATATAGAAAAACTATTTTAAGCTTTTTATAAAATTTTCTTAATCTTATTATACCCAATATAGCTATTTCTATAAAAATAAGATTGAAATATCGATATCGATATTATCAACAATGTTAAATACCGGAATGAATATGAAATTTTCAAAATTAAATATTGAAATACCTTGTTGATCATCTTCCATATCGATATTATTAAATATATTAAATATCGAAATGGATATTAAATTATTGAAACCAAATATTGATATTTCACTTTTAATTTGACTAGCATTTTTAAACAAAATATCGATATTTCAATAAAATAATATTAGAATATTGTTTCAATTATCGATATAGATATTAATAACATTATTAAAGATTGAATGGATTTTAAACTGTTGAAACAATATATCGATCTTTTGATAATACACTATTGGAATATTATTGCTAATGTTAGAAATAAATAATTATAAAAAATGTCAAATATCGAAATACTGTCATTAATATTTCCTTTAGCAAATTCATATATTACATACTTCTATTACAATATTTATCCCAACTTTTAAGGTGCGACCTTTTTTTTTTTTTTTTTAATTTTTTTTTATTTTAGAAACCGATATGCCGATATTATCGAAGGAAAATATCGATATTCCGATAATTTCGGTTACTGGATATCGATATCAAAATATCGGATATCGGAGACAAAATATCGATATTTCGATAATATGGATATCGATATCCCATCCCTACCCCACTCTAGGGCAGGCACTGATTTTAAACACTTGAGTTTCTGTCCACAGCGAACACACGCCTCCTTGTATCCACAATTGTTTTTGGTGTGCCCAAACTGTTGATACCGATAGCACTGGAGTTGGCTCTGTTCTTTTTCTGGGAGTGTAGACTTGAGCGGAGAATAGACAAATAGGCTTATAAAGTCTGTCTGCTGATTTTGCAGTTACAGCTAACTCCCACGCGCCAGTTTACGAACATTCCTCGTAAGCTCATTTATATACAAAAGAAAGAGATATATAAAAATGCAATAATAGTAATCAAATAACACTCACATTTACCTTAAAACAATAGAAGAGAAAATAACAATTAGATATAAATAAATTATTTACAATAAAAACAGTACCTCAAAGGTAAAATAAAGAAGATACATTGAGACAAAAAAAAACTACCATATCACTAGAATGCCTCCTATTACACTTATATTCTGGTATTAAAAATAAAAAAAATAGGTACCTAGGCACACGAAGTGACAATACTCCAGGTCCTTATGATGAATTCTCCCTCTGCAATAGCAATACCTCGATAATCCCGACGACGTCCCCTAATACAGAAAAGGATTTCGAAAGGGGCAAACCCAGTAATCGTGTGTATTGAATGATTATATGCTACTATCATCAATTCCATCACATCATCGGGTTCGAGTCCTTTTTCCAAATGGTATAACCATGAGTGGCCACTGAGTGTACTCTAAAGCCTGTTTATTCCTCCTCGACTCTTGTGATGTCGTGGGGTGTTGAGGTGCCATCCTACTTCTAAGATTTGCATTTCCCACCTGATTTCCCACCATTATCGAATACTCTACTACTGTCGGATGAAATTCTGTCTGGCACTCCATAAAATTGGAACCAAGTCCATAATGTTCGTAATACTGTTTCCGCCGATCTGTCATATAGGTATAGTGCCCTCGAGAGACTGCTGAGTTGCTGGGAATCGTGTGGGTGGTGGATCACTTTCGTCCCTAGGTGTTTGGTAGGAGATTCCGGGTTCATACAGATCACTGTCCTCTCCAATGGGTTGCGAAGTTGAGAGTCGTCGGCGAGAGTTACTCGGTGGAAGGAGCTCCTGAGCCGATATAATATTGATATTGCATATAGGCAAGTTAGGGAAAATGTTGTTGCTGACTGGGTATCAAGAGCAATCACTATAAATGCGATAGATCCGAAGACATTCCTCAGTTGAGAGAATGGACACCGGGAGAGGAAGAGGTCCAGGACGAGGCTGAACGCGAAGATATCGTAGCGGCATCGATTGATCGGAGTTTTGGGAAGGGAGAGGCCACGGATATGGAGGAATTGTAAACGATAAACCCCGTCAGATCATTTAGAAGACTAGTGTGGCAGGGTTGATGAAATTTAAATATAAGAAGTACGGCAGTAACACGATCGCTACCGTCTGGTCAACATCGGGAGCGTAGGAAGATTTACAAAATTTATCAAGCGTCCAACGGTGAAAAACGTATCACGTTTACTTTGGGAATGTAACGATTTGGGACAAAAGCAAACGGTTGTGGCGGTCGGAGCAAGTAGGAGTAGACCGTACATTTATTCGGTGTGTACTGAAGGTAGAGACAGTTAGTGACGTGGTTACGCACAAAGAAGTTACCCACAGGGTAACATTACAAGTCCTCCTGAAACGCAGATAATTTTGGTTGGGATGCGACGGACGATATAGGAGACCATAGGTGAATGTGATGTATGTCTGAGCACCAAATACGACAGACACTCGTTAAAGACGACGCAGGAAGAACACCCACCGCAGATAAACCGCTATGAATGTTAAAAAACTGATAAAGGTTATAAATGGCTTAATGTCTTGAATCTCTTCAGCAAAGTGGCGATGGCGTGTCAAGTGAGGCGCAGTTTGGCGGAGGCCCATAGTACATAGTACCCTCAGCGATCACTTGCGAGTATGTAATATGGATAAGGGATTCTCCGTTCTTAGCTAACATAACGTTGTCGAAATTGAAAGGTTACGGGAACCCTGGAAACGGAACACGGTCCACGTCGAACAATTGAAGATTCCCAGCACGTTAACACCGGAGAGGCCTTGAGAGCCTTCCCTCTTGGAGCAAGCACGAAACGAGATTACATCCATTTAATTTTATTTTTGGAATCGTTGGTTTCGCCTTCTTTTAAGTTTATCAAAAATGTGGAATAAGGATGAGACATTTGGGCTAAATTACATTTCTTAATTTCAACGTAATTTTATGCGTTACATTTTGTACATTTTTTCTTAAATATAAGAACATATGTTAAACATTAGTATTTAGTAAATTATTAAACTATGTTTAACGTTAGAAACTAATTCTAATATGCATTGGTCTTTAACCTTTTCAATCAGAAAACAAGTCCATCATAGAAGTACTAGAGACTAAAGTCAAAACAAAACGTTTATTATTTGCTTAATTTTTAGGTACCGTATACAATTACAGGGTTAGAAGCATCGTATTTTGGATTTCGTGGTTACATTTCTTGGTACTGGTTGTTCTCCTTTAGGAACTTAAACAAATTATTCCAATTTTCTGGCAGTAAGGCTTGACGTTGTCCCCGGAGGCCAAAAGACGTTCTTGGTGATTCCAGCCGCGAACAGGTTCCAAGATATGCTCCATCGTCACATCCACGGGTACATTTACAACTGTAACATGTCAGTGAAGGATTTCTTTCAAAAAGGTACTTGTGTGTTAATCTTGTATATCCGATCCTGAGTCGGGTTATGATGCATTGTTCATGGCGATTTTCGATGACTGGCGGTAAAGGTTGAGTATCATCAAGTATTGTCTTCATTTTATTTGTTTCAGGTACCTTGGACCAAAAACAGCGATATGCTTGCTAGCATTGGGTCAGAATCGATTTATAGTAATCATACAGCGCCAAGTTCCAATCAGGCACTGGAAATAGGGTGGATGGTTCTTTGGCAGCTGTCTCAGCCAGTTCGTTTCCCGTTATACCTGCATGACTGGGCACTCACAGGAAATTTACTCTTTTATGTAATTTTTTGATTAAACTTATGATGAAAAAAACAATGGAGTTGTGCGAAATTTGAGAATTTTGAATAGCCTTGAGGCTTGAGTATGAATCACTACAGATCACAATAGAGGAGCCGTTTACTTCATGTTCCAGCCTTAATGACAAATAGGTTGCATATAACTCAGAGGAAAACAAAGAAAATGTGGGGGGAAGACTGTAGCATGATTAAAGTACTTGGAAATTACTTTTAGAACATTACATGTTTTTGATAGCTAGGACAACAGCTTATCTACATGTAATTTTCATGACAACCTAGAATCAAAGATCGCCCAAAGGTATCTAATTGAATTCGAGTTTTTTAGGTATTGATTCCCAAGATATACTGTAAGTGTCTGAGGACAACTTCGAACTTTGAATTCGGCAAAAATGGACTGCGAATGATTTAGACAGGCTGAAACTAAAGTAATTAACAAAACTAACTGAAACTAAAGTAACTAACAAAATTAACTGAAACTAAACTAACTAACAAAACGAGATTTAAAACTCCAAGATTTCTCTCGGAATCATTTGACATAGACATATTGCAATATCAAGGATGTGAAGGTGGTTTTATTCGGGACCAACAGTTTTTAAGAAGGGATTGTGTTACGATGTTATCTGGTCGATCGATTATAATTGTGTTACGATGTTATCTGGTCGATCGATTATAATTGTGTTACGATGTTATCTGGTCGATCGATTATAATTGAAATCATCGACGAATTAAAATAGCTGTTTTTGGACAGTGTGTAAAAAAAAACGAGAGAGTAACTCTAAGTTAGTTGAGTGTTCTGGATATTTTCGTTCTATTGCAATAAAAAAAAATTGTTGTTTTTGTTCTATGTGTTTTGTTTCTTGGCCCAGGTAACATGCGACATTATCATTTAATTTCATTAGTTGCATTTCTTACAAATTTTTTGTTATTTATATCTTACTTAATATCCTTTAAGCTCGTGATAGTTTTTAAAATACAAAGGAGTTTTAATGTGGTCGCTAGTAAAGGCCTTTAATTAAAGGAGATACGTTCTCCAGGTATTGGTGCAAAGCGTTCCAGCAGCAGCAGCTATCGTGATGGACCCTAAAGCCTTGCCTATAAATCGAGCTCCCCCCCCCCTCTGGATGTCTTATAAAGGAACCTTTATTGAAACAATTATTTTTCATCTGGCTTTAAGGCGAGGGGGGTGGCTGGAAGGAGGGGCTAGTTCTAAAGAGGAAGAGGGAGAAGAGGAGAGTCTCTTTCAGCATATAATTAGCTCAAACTCTAAGCATTTTTCAGTTCAACCCTTGAGAAGATGTCTGTTGTAATTATTTTTCTTCTTCGGGAATCTCTTCCTTAAATGCTTAATTTGCATTTTTTTTTATCCTATGCAAGAAGTTTTAAAGTCGATATATGATTATTATTATTGCCATATCTGATTATATTTTTTATTTTATATATAATCTTTTCAACTTCTTGAGACAGGTAGTTATTGTTAAAATAAATGAATTAGTATCCAGGTTACGTCTCAATACGTTTCGGCCAATTCGACCATCCTCAAGGACAATCTAATAAGTAACAGCTTTTATTATAAATTCATTTTTAAGAAACAACATTACTACTAATAATTTAGCATACTTAAAATACCGAATTTACACCTCACATCCAATTATCTAGAAACTTACGGCAGGCTATTCTGCCCAGGTGATTGATATCAATCAAATCAGCCTATCATATTAATTTATTAATAGGCTTGGCTTAGCTTATGTCTATTTACTTACTCAGTCAGTATTTCACTAATTTATGAACACTCTTATTGGTCAACTTAACGCAATTATAACTTTTTGATCAACACACGATTTTTAATTCTTGGCGGACCTCCACTACAAATATCTTTTTCGAAGCATCTACTTTTTTTTAAGAGTTTCACGAAATTTTTTTAAATTCTTATTTTAGGTTTTCTGGCCACCCACTCATAATTCATGTTATTTCCTGGTTTATAATTACCGTAGCATGGATTGAAATTTTCCCTTATCTTGATTTCATCTAGTATCTTGCTCCTTGACCGTTATATTTCTGTCAATAGTTATGGAAACTCGCCGAAATTATGGTATCCTTATATAGACATATATTTCTTTACCTAAATGTATGGCTTGCAATAATAATGGTCTGGAATATTTTCTTATTTCTCTTAATAATATATTTTTGTAACATAGTAATAAAATTATTTATTTCTTTAAGTATTTCTCATGTGCTCTTTTGAGGACAGTATTTGAAAAAACCATGAATCTTTTTAATTATGAGAGATAGTTGACCGTGGATGATAAATGTGGAGAAGATGGTTGGGGGTGTGGTCAATGAAACACAAATAAGTATGGTGGAAGATTATTGATTGACCGTGTGTAAAGATGAAAGAATATGGTCCGGGTGCGGTCAAAAAAAAAAACTCAAATAGTAGAAATATACTATTTTAATGAGCCAACGTTTCGCCCCACGTTGCAGGGCTTCTTCAGGGCTATAAAAAGATACAAACAC
>NW_027105363.1:43842-49494 GCF_000696795.3 Halyomorpha halys | reverse complement strand
GGTGAAGGTGGAGAGAGGACACCCCAGGTGAAGGTGGAGAGAGGACACCCCAGGTGAAGGTATGTAACTGTCAATTGATTACCCTGGGTGGACCCTAATCAAGTAATTCTAGAGTGTGAACAATTTGATAAATTAGGGGCTCGTATCAAGAGTAAATTAGGGTAATGGGATATAGAAATTGGAGGAAAGAAAAATAGTTGCCGGAGACTCCTGGGCTGGTAAAGAAAGGGTAAGCGCGGCGATGCAAGGGTTGGGATACCGGAATTTTGGAAGAATCGATGATAGCACATCAGAGAGGAAATAGAAAACTTGAGAGGCAGAGGATAATTATAGAGAGCACCTCGCCACATAATAGTCCTTAGTGTGTGGAACGGAAGAAGAATACACCAGGGGATGGCGCGAAAAAATACAGTATGATCATCGACTACCAAGCACTACTAAGGAACGCTATTGTATTTAACAGTTTTTAACATAAATAGTCTTCAACGGTTATTGTTATAAACTATATAGTTGTTCCTCTGAACATATGCCCCATTTAGGTAGAGATCTTTTATCTCTCAAATCATATGGTATTACTTTATAACAATTGAAAGTAATGGCGTCAGGCAGAACCAAAAATGTCATTCGACATGACACTGACATCTCTCACACATATTCATGTTTAACACATGTGAACATGCTAGCTTCCCACAATCTAACGTTGCACCCCCCTTTCCAGACCACTCTTTATTCCTTTACTTGCCTAGATCTCATTGGTTAACCCTACTATACTACCTCCGACTATACCTAAAATTTTAGGATATCCAATTAGAGAAAGTCTCTTTGTCCACCATCTCCTGCCCACACAAAATTCTATTGGACAAAGTCTTCCCGATCCAGTTTAGCATCCCCTTCCAATTCTTCTTTTTTATGTATATATTTTGTCCGAAGGTTAGAAGGTCATAAAAATAGTTCCAGGCTAAAGAAATGAAGTGCTCAGCTTTCTGTTGAGTTCTTCCTAGCGTGTAAGAAGTTAGTTTAAATGTTAATAACAATACAATAAAAAGTAAACCTTCATGTGTTTGTTTGATGTAGTTTCCTTTAATTGCTGACTGAATGAGAACATAGTTGACGAGAAGTACCCGATCCGGAGATTTGTGATCATTTTAGAGAGATTGGACGGCGGGAATATTTTCAGCAAGCTCGACTTATAGGTGGGTTATCATCGAATTAAGATGTAGCATAAGACCGCTTTCACCTTCAAACGAGGTCGTTATGAATTTACAAGGATGCCATATGGTCTTAAAAATGCAGGTATGACTTTCCAGAGGCTGATGGATGATTGAGGACTGGACGAGGCAGTTTGGCAGATAAACATGGACGACTTACTGGTGTTCAGTAAATCGGAAGAAGACCATGTGGACAATCTAAGGAGTGTGTTCTAGCGCATGAGGGAATTTGGCCTAAAGTTATCCTACAATAAACCAGTTTTGGAGCAGAATCAAATGAATTTTTTGGGGCGCACTATCTCCAAAGACGGCTTCAGACCAGACATTCTAAGGTGTGGGCCCTGCAAAGGATTGCGGTACCCAAAGACTAAGGAATTAATTTTATATTATTTAAGGTATGACGAGTTACATAGGTAGTAATTGTCTTTGCCGGAATATGCTCCAAAAGGAAAGGTAAATTTGCAATATTTTTGTATACAATGGGTTCATTACTAAAATTTGTAAAGGTTTCGCCTTCTTTTAAGTTTATCAAAGATGTGGAATAAAGATGAGATATTTGGGCGAAATTACTTTTCTTAATTTCAACGTAATTTTATGCGTTAGATTTTGTACATTTTTTCTTACATATAGGAACATATGTTAAACATTAGTATTTAATAAATTAGAATACTTTGTTTAACGTTAGAAACTAATTCTAATTTACATTCGTCTTTAACCTTTTCTCGTTTGGTATAGTAATATTCTAGATCATACAATTGCTGATTACTGTTGTTTATACAATTGCTAGGAGTATAGACATCAGCGGTATTTTTCACAATAATTTTTTTTTCTTAATGCAAGATATAAGTATTATTATTCAGTTAAATTCGTATTGATTAAAAATGAATAATCTTTATCAATTATGTAAGTTTTATTGACAGGGATGGCCATACCTACGGGTCCAGTTGTCAATTTTGTGATCTTAATATTCTCGATCGTTGTCAGAAGCATATGTAGCAACACCTGCAATTTCTCATAATTATATGGAATAATAGAAGTACAACGTTTACACAGAAGTTATTTAACATTTTCTTCAATATATTCAAATACTAATTTATCCCGTTTGAGCTGGAGTTTCTTTTTTTTATGAAATTGTAGTATGTTTTTAGGGTGTATCTTTTTACTAGTGATCCCTCCTTATCAATGAGTCCCTTATTTTTAATTCTACCAATTTTATATACTTTCTTCATTTTTGTCCGTGTACCACATTTCTATTACAATACTATTCAATGATGTGATGCTTATATCATCTTTGTTTGCACTTGCCTTATCAGTATATTTGTTTTTCTTTTCTATTTGTTTTTCTTCTTCTTACTGCATTATAGATTATTTTCTATTGTCTCCCTTCTATCCATTATAGATTATTTTTGTTCTTGTGATATTCATTTACAAGATATTTTTTATTATTGGGTCATCATTGTAGAGATACGGAGATAATCAGAATGTTTTTTCATTAGGAGTAATTTTCAGTTTATATATCTGTGAGTTGTTATAGATAATGACAGCTAGCTTTAGTTTTTTATAAAAAGTTTTTCAGGGTTACTTTTAAGCTAAGTTACTAACTTTTCAAAAGCTTCTTTATAGCTCTCCGAATTTATAGTAACTTAATAATTAATAGCCAACCGGATTAGATTATAGAAAATTGAATTATTGTTTTTGGTTTTATGATTTTTTTATGGTTATTAATTTTTTTTAAATATTGTCTTTTTCATTCTATGTTCTTGATTTTTTAAATATTTTATTTTTCATTCTAACTTGTTAAATTACTGTATGCATTTTTTTCTAATTTTTATTCTTAAGTTTAAATTATGTATTTAGCATTTATTTAAGGGAGCTTCTGAGTTTTTCCAATGATATGTATATAGGATTTTTTTTTATTGTACATAGTTTTTGTTTACTGTTTTATTTTCTATATTATTATATTGTATAGCATTAGTTTACGAGGATAGTTCGTAAACTGGTGGGGGAGGTACGGCCTGAGTCATCAGTTACTTCGATGTCAGCTGACTGAGAAGATCAGATGAGGGAATGTATATAATGAGGTGTACGGAACCCAATAAAGCCAATATGTTACAGCAGTTCAAGCGTGTTAGATAAGTTAGGAATAACTTCTCTTTTTTGACATTTTGGTTTTGCCGATACTTAACTGGAGTCGAAACCCGGTAACTTTAGATACCGGATTAATTTTCAGTCGAAAAGATTTTTTTTTTTTCATTTTTCTCTTTGAATTATGACCAGATACGGAATAGTGAGAAGAGCAGTTCTGAACCTGGAAAATATGAACCAAAACAACCAACCTCAAGCTGCAGTCAACCAATCTTTAGAAGCAGGCAACCCACCTCCAGAGGAGATTCAGTCATTACCTTAAGTCTCTTTAGCGCATTTTCATGCCCCCACGCTAGAATGGATTAAGGTCCGTACGGCAACTGCCCAGAACCTGAGGAAGGCGGTGTCGGACCTAAAATTTACCAGAGAGACCTGAGAATTAAATCATTTTTTAAAAGGGGGCGATCACCTAATGGGGCGAATAGAAGCGAAGATGTCGGAGAATCTACTGGAGCGTGCTACAGCGAGGATGCAAAAGCACTGAAATCAGCGGTAGTCTGCCGAGTAAAAAGATGTATCCTAAAACAGATTCAGGCAGATGAAGAGACCCCTTCATCAAAGAAAATTAAAGAAGGCCGGTGGACCCCAGAGGAGGATATATTCATGATGATCAGAGAAACGAAAAAATCGAGACAGTCTAGTGGGCAGTATGCCGTTGAACTTCTGCCACGCTATCACAGAATTCAAGATAAACTCAGCGAGATGACGGACACAATCCAAGCACAGGGTCTTATAACTTATATATATACTTTGAAAAGTTGCTAGGGCATTACTAATCGCGAATTGTATCCTTCAAAATTCAAAATGTCTTTGTTCAGTGGAAAGAAGAGTCGTGTCTATTGAATCCTTATCCATTTTGATTTTATGAAATCGCTGTGGAAATTGTAGCTAAATTCCTCAATATTGGGTAGAGTATATTTATCTGGAGTAGTATTTTGGTTTAAGTTGGTTGCATGATTTTATTTTGTAAATTTCCTCCTTTATACTGTCCTCGAATTGGTACCGATAATGAATGAAATCTTTGAATTGGTTGATTCTTCCGATTTTGTTTAAATTTGATGTTCTAGGATATCTGTTGCCGATAATTTGTTTTTGTTTCTTATGTAATATATCCTATTTGAAGGTATTTTAATAATTTTTGTCCTTTACTCAGGCTTATAATGTTTCTATATTTTGGTAAGATAAAAGGAAAAGGCCAATATTTTGTACTTATCTTTTTTATTTGAAATCTATTTTCAGACAGTCATCACTTTCTTTCTTCATGAGTTTTTTTTTTTTTTTTAGTTTCTTCTAGAAATATATAACTGTTTGCTCTTTTGGATGACTTGTCCTTCTTTATTTTGCTTTCCGTTAGTCTTATATTTTTTTTCCTCACCTTCTTTATCTATAGAACTATTCTCAAGAAATTATAACAATTATCATAGCAGGGCCTCTTGTGAACCTCACAGCACATTCATCAGTATATTTCTTCATATTTTCATGTTTACTTTATTTTTTAACAGTTCCATAAGTAAATGTTTTTCAGAGCTTCCGATTTTATTATGATTATTGTGATTTTAATACATTTTTCCTATCATGCTTCTTATACGGCTAACTATTTTGGTTTTCACCAATCAGATTGTTTCGTCAGGTTGTGAAAACTTCGATTTCTGTATCTGATTCTTTTTCGTTGTTAAACCCGGTAGCTCTAACATCACCTCCAGATCTGTCAAGGGTTTGGGGGATTCTTCATCTGGTACATTATGAGTTTATAAAGGTTTTGTAAAACCCTAACTCGCAGGAAAAAAAAAATAAGGTCAACAAAAAAATACCTACCTATTGTAGCTGAAGCGATACTGTGAATCAGAAATCAATTGCTATGTATCGAGGCATTAACCATTATTACAACAACTATATGTCGTTCATTAAGGTTTTTGGCTATGTGTCCCTATCATCAGCGGTTATCTTCCCGATTAAATCTCGAGACAGTACATAGCACAAAATACCAAATTTAAAACAGAAAACCGATTGTTCATTATTTAAATATAATAAAAATTAAGAATTCCTCACACAAACTATAATGCCAAAAAAAAATGCAAACGCAAGAAATACTACATTGCATCTATATTAAAGTAAAAAGAAAATTTTTAAACTAAAAACCAATCTATCTGAGCCATTTTAACAACCATAATACACTTCATTATTGTTTTAAGTATATAATTAATTAATAATTACTGATGCTTACTACTATATAATATATATAATAATTACTGATGCTTACTACTATATAATATATATAATAATTACTGATGCTTACTAC
>NW_027105363.1:39787-43792 GCF_000696795.3 Halyomorpha halys | reverse complement strand
ATAATTACTGATGCTTACTACTATATAATATATATAATAATTACTGATGCTTACTACTATATAATATATATAATAATTACTGATGCTTACTACTAGTGGGTAAACAGAATATTTAATTCAGTTTGAAATATTTAATACATAGCACTTAGATAGTAGTTTTGATATCTATCCCACCCATCACCTAACCAACCTACATTTATTTGGTATGATCTAACATCTGGATTGGTTAACATTCGAGCTTTATGAGTGCGAATTATCATTGATAAAAAGAAGGTTGTTCAGAACTTAACAGATCTTACCAATTACAATGCCAGAATGGGATAATTAGTCCTTACCCGATTTAGATTACAGCAAGTGCTTTTATTATAGTATTAATGACATGGATCTATTATCTATTAATGACTTAAATTATTATTTTTTTAAATCAATTAGTTCTTCGAACCCGGCTATTATAGAAGGAGATGAACGCTAAAGACTTAGGGTTGTGGGACTAATGGCCAATATTTGCCAAGTCATTTTACATAATATCCTGATGATTGGCGAAAGTTCCTCAACAATCCTTTTTATTATATGGAAAAAACAAAAAATAATATCTTAATGATTTATTATAATGATTGTTTGAGAGTGGTTTATTTTATTATCAACACACAGAAATGTGATCCAATTATACTCTCAACATTTATTTTCCAAACCTCTCCAACGTTTCGGCCCCCATGCCATTTTCAAGAAGACAATCTATACACGTTTTTGTTTATACATTAATTACTTTATTTTCTTACAATATACTAATATTTTTTACTATACCTTAAATATTGATGTCATATTCTATAATTTTTTTCTATAGGCTAATTGCCCATGTCATATCTTTAAAATAAATTAAATATGAAAATAATATCATAACAGTTTCAAACAATGCTTTTAAATTGATTATTTACTTACAAAACTTTTTATATTTTAAACCTAAAACTTTTTCACAAAAATAATTGTCTCTTTTTCTACTTACTACCATTATTCATAACAGATTAGTAGGAAGGTAGGTTCAACAGATTAGGACTCTGTTATCACCTTATCATTAAAAATAATTTTTTCAATTATAATTTATTTCCTTATAAATTATCATTTCTTAAACCCATAATTACTGTATTTTTATTATATATACTCTTCTCATTTATATAAAATCCCCCCTCTCTTTTTTTATTTTTTCACATATGCAATCACCTATACATGCTTTTATATGTGAATATAAAACTAGGCAGAGGCAGTCTGTAAAGCCTTATTAGACATTTCTGCCCCGAATGCGATTGTCAGATGGGTCAGATTTGTTCTCAAAAATAGAATAATTGTAGTTTTGGAAGACGGTACTAGGCTACAGGCACAGGCGGCAACTGGATGCCCTCAGGGGAGTTGGATCTCACCGTTGCTATGGTGCCTAGCTATGGATAGCCTATTGGGAAGACTTGAGGATGTTGGGATATTCGCGCAATATTTTGCTGACGATGGAGTAATCGGCATTAGTGGAAAGTCCGTGAGTACCATCATGGAACTAATGCAAGTTGCATGTGATGTAGTACAGACATGGTGTAATTGAATTGAAGCTTTCAGTAAACCCAACAAAGACAGAGTAGATTCTATTTTCCAGAAAACGGAAATTGGGTATATTTCAAACCCCGATTTTTTTTGGCAATATGATTTAATTTGGCAGTATTGTGTGGTGAACAGCCCTGCAAAGTGCGAATGGCCAATAAGAAACAAAGGATGGCCTGTATTGGCATTACTGGGGAATTTCGCACAACACCGACTAAGGCATTGGAAATTCTGCTTTCCCTAATACCACTCCACATATTGATTAAAGGGGAAGCAGTATTAGCCTATCTAAAAATGAAAGAAAATAGACAGTGGGCAGGGACAGGAGAAGCTACTGGCCACGCGACAATAGCTAAAGTGGTGGAAGGCGAGTTACGAATATTACAATACCACTCACCACTTCTAGATAAAACACCCGTTCTAGACCTACACCCAAAGTTAGAGGATTGGGTACCGGGTTTAGTGGGAACTCCAGGATCTGCCCTGTTTCAGTAATGGATCGAGATTGGATTCGTCAGGACTAACGGGGGCAAGGGTTTACATAGAAGAATTAGGCATAGAACTAAGCTTCCCACTAGACAAGCACTCGTCTGTCTTTCAGGTAAAAGACAGTAAACACAGAAGTGTTTGCCATCTTGTCATTAGCTTTATGCCCTGAAGTCACTAGCTGTGATAGGACTGGCATCACCATCTTTTCAGATAGTTCAGCCCTTCAAGCCTTGTAGTCACTTTTAATTTGGTAAGAGAGTATAAACAAGCCTTAGAATCATTAGGTTGCTTAAAGAAGCTTCAGCTTGTGTGAGTCTCAGGACACACAGGTAATGAAAAAGATGATCAGCTTGCTAGAAACGGGGCTGAAAGGCCCCAGAGACTGCCTTACATTACAAAGCAGATTGTGGTAGGTATGCGTCAATAAAATATAGGCTTTTAGGCTCTGATAGAATCCCAGGAAATGAGGCTTCCTCTATAGATTGGGAGTCTCTTTTGAATTTCATTAGAAAGTCAAAAAGGTTCGACATAGAGGAATAAGATACATAAAAGGGCCATTTCATTGCTTTGTCTAGAGGATGGCAAAAGGACCAATAGGCCCACTTGTCGGACTTGTTTTCTCTTACCATTACCAGTACCAGTATATTATATATTCATCTGTCTTATTCAAGAATTTGAACATTTATCATATTACCAACTTTTTTTCTAATAATTACATATTTATTTTACTTAAAATTTTGGAATAATGGTGGTTTAGTCCTTTAGGATCTGATTTAAAATTTACTGTATAATACTCATGGAGCCAAGTAGTGGTTCTATTAAAATACCTGCTTAGTACCAATTGGGGACCTCAATGCAGATTGTTCTTATAGAGTAATTAATAAATTAAATCTGCTCGTACTCGAAATCTCTTCCAGGAGCCAAAATGAGCCTTACAGTTCCCATTTAGTCAAGTTAAACTTTCTCTTTATTTTTAGTTGAAAAATATCTTTGCTGAACTCAGGTTCCCTTACCGTGGTACACCATCAGGACTAAGTAGACAGCTAAGTTGGAATAACCAGACACGGCTGTCCGTGTTAGACGAAAACCCTATGGTCAATTTTAAATGTTCATGTATATCGAAAGTCAAGTTCTCAGAGTATATTTCATTTTTTTGAGAAAAGAGAAAATGCAGGTCTGCCATTATACTTATTTTATTACCGTTGAAATTTGTGTTTTAGAGATTTTCGAGATGTGTAAAACAAATGTCAACTTTCTTCCTAAAAAAATCTTATACCTCTATTTCTAGGACAATATTTTGTTAAAATTATAATTGAACAAGTCCTGTTATCTAATAAACTTACTCAGCGGGGTAATTATCAGCCAATCGATTTTTGTCTGCTGTAGAAAAATGAAAAAAAATTTGATGCTTACTACTATATAATATATATAATACTTACTCAGCGGGGTAATTATCAGCCAATCGATTTTTGTCTGCTGTAGAAAAATGAAAAAAAATTGGTGATTTTGCTAAGTGTGTACAATATCATGAAAAAACAATAGCAATAAAAGAAAGTAACAGAAAAACTTAAGAGTAGACTAGCTAAAGGAATTTTTAGCATCTTTGAAAACACTTACAACCTGAAATTCAAATATTAATGGAAACCACCAAATATTTTATATTTCGTCCACTGAGTTACGCTATCCGGGCCGAATCGTTTCAATCAGTTTTAATCGACCGGTATTTGTGGGTTTTAATTGACTTTAAGATTCTGATTTGCTTTTTTCTAAATTTTTTTTGGCTTTCATTATTCGAATTTGGTTATCATAGTTTTTTATTCATTTAATAACCTGCAATTTTTTTTTCGTGTTCAACACAAAAAAAAATTGATTGTAACATTATAAAATTTAAATCCATTAGTTAATAATTATAGCACAGTAATCACTTTTTAC
>NW_027105363.1:36703-38955 GCF_000696795.3 Halyomorpha halys | reverse complement strand
ACATTAATATAGCTGATTAATCACTTATTACTACAGAACATTAATATAACTTGGCATTAAGCAGTGGACCCAGGTGATTTTGTATGTGAAAGCTGTATGTATGAAACAAAATTTATTCCAGGAGGACCAAATCAGAAAAATATTAAAATATCTTTTAGACATTAAAACCTACTATCACGCTTACTAACTATGCCAAGAGAGTGCGTTGAAGGTCGTCACAACTGCACCCCTCAACACCACCGGAAGCTATTAAAAGTGAGAACTTGGCCGTTTTCGACTTCTGACTGTTTTCTTATTATTTCACCATTATCTATCGTCTTTATTAATTAATATTTTTTTATTTTTATCTTATATGCGATACAACACGAGGGGGCCCCTCACCTCCCGACTTAAAATAGCTCTTTTTTAGAATGGATAGCTTATGATATTAAACATAACAGGTAGCCTTAAAATACAAAAGGTAGTAAAAGGTAAGACACAACACGAATTGCTTTTCTTTTTCACAGTGCACATACTAATTCATTTTTTTATTTCTGTTTTAGAGGGTTCGGAAAAAAATTACCTTGTATAATAATAATACGTATAAAAAAAATTAAGTACATCAAATTGTAAAGGTATTAAAGAAAAACAAAGATACACATGGAGGAACAAATAAAATAGCTCTACTCTTATTCGTCGTAGATCATAAACAATCTATGTGATCAATATGGTTAAAGTTTAGGTTACTATTTATGATTAACTTTGATAGGATTTTTAATTATTAAAGAAATTATTCCAAAATATAGTTTGTAATAAATTGAATATATTAATAGCTTACGTAATATCCTGCAAATTTTAATAGTTGGATGTGGGGCTGTGAAGTAACTGATAAAGTATGCTAATTTATAAGTAATAATATTATTTAAATTTTTAATAATAAGTTAATGGTAAAATCTATGATTTTCTGTGAAATGATTATGATCTATGAAATTTATTGTCCTTGATGAAGGTCAGGTCTACCGAAACGTTTGACATTTGATGTATTAATAAAGAGTGTTGAGAGTTCATTGGATATAATTTATTTTAACAGAATAATAAAATCTTTTAACCAGTTTCGAAGGTATAAATATATAAAGGTATTAATAAAATTAAAACTCGAAGGGAGTTCAATCCAATTCTCTCTTTAATTGTTACCTTTAGAAACTACAGAGGATAGAGGAATATTTCATTAAAATTTCCTTTTAAAGCCTTAGAGATAATATTGAAAGCAGCCAGTTGTTTTTCTTCTTTCCCCGCTCATTGATTGAACAATTGGAATGAACCTACGTCTCTCTGGTTGAGCCCGTCCGCTAGAAATCACGTTTTCCATCGATTCTTGTTTATTCGTGGTGACAATTTAATACTTTATACCTTCCGTTATCTGGACTGAAATATGACCAATCGAACCTTTCCTCTTTTCAAGAAAAATATGCTCAAGGAGAGATAATGGGGTTGAAATGTAAAAACAAAAAAAAAAAAGGAACATATCGGAAAAATGGAGTAGAAGTAAAAAAAAATAAATAAATACTTAAATGAAACAATGGGTCTTTTTTAAAATACATAAATCTATTTATGAACACGCCTACGAAAAAGTGAACAAAATAAAAATTGAAATACATATGTATATATTTCGGCCTGAGTGAGTGAGATGTCAGCTGACCGTCAGGTGATCGACTAGATCAGCTGATCGAGATGTATATATAGAGGTACTGGACGAAATAAAGTTAAGTGTAGTGCCAGTGTCCAATGTGTTACGGTCGCTCTGACTCCTAACGTACTTTTTGAGAACAAAGGGCTTTGTTCTCCGGGCTTTTTCTGTGCTCCAGAAGAAATTAGCGACTGTGGAATATCCATAATTAAGGTACATTTTATTATTTAAAGTGGATTAAATTGTTAATCAGTGCCGCGTGTTTCTACCGCCTCAGAGCAACCTGTGCGAACACTGTACAATTGTAGCTTGCCCGTGCTCTCCGAGCTCGCTGTGCCTAAATTGTTACTATAATTAATAAAAACTATTACTATTAATTACTAGTGCGCGATGGCTCATTCCTTAGAGCCAGCTCAGGCCGCAAATCTGCCACCAGACTCCGACGACGAGACTGGGTTCATTAAAGTAGGTGATACTTCAAAAGTATCCCCCCGCCAGACACGATCGATGGCATGCCAAATTCCACCAAGGAAGAGGGAAAATAAGCCTGACAGCAAAAAGAAACAGACGTGTCAAGAACAAAAAA
>NW_027105363.1:35260-36288 GCF_000696795.3 Halyomorpha halys | reverse complement strand
TCGAAATTATTTAAAGTGAAATAGAATTATAGAAATAAAATATAAAGCACGAAACATGGGCGTTGATGACCTCAGGGTTTTACGCCCTTAAGCCCCAGACAACAACAACAACAACAACAACTTAGCAAATTTACATATAAATAAATACCTGGTGCGTAAAACCGGAGGGGGTGTTCAGATTTTCCTGGAGCTAGCAGCTGATCGAGACGCCGTTGTAGCTGGGCTCAAATCGCTACAATTACAAGGTCATCACACTTATGCCCCACGACAGGGAAAAACGCAACAGCGTTATGTCATTAAAAAAATAGACATTTCCATGCCGTTGGACGATATCCGGGCTGCCTTCCAGCAATTAGCCCCTATCGATTCTCCAGAAATCAAACAGTGATGTGACGAAAACCCCTCTCTCTCCTATTGTTATCACGGTGCCAGTTCAGGTCACCCTCATGAAGATATCAAGAAGGTACGCCATATCGACCATTGCCTATTCGCAGCCCAACATTTTGTTCAACGAAAAAGAACATGGTCCACCTCAATGCTACCGATGCCAGCAGTTCGGTCATACCAAGAACTACTGTGGGTACAAGGAGGCGTGCGTGCGATGTGCCCAAGAGCACAACATCGGTGAATGCCCTAGGGTGGTAGCCCCAAAGTGCACCAATTGTTATCAAGATCATGTGGCGTCCTTCCGTGGGTGTGAAACACGCCGGAAGATCATGGACCAATGGGAAGCCAGAAAAGAACTACGAGCAGCAGCCATTACGAGGCCGTCAGTGGCAGCTCGTGCTCAACCACCGACCACCAGACCAAGGACCAATAGAATAGCGAGTGCAGCCACGGATTACTCGTCATTTCTCCAGCCGGCCACAGTAGCACCTGCGCCAGGACTCTCCAGCTTCTCCTGAACCAGACCAAATGGGAGCCCAGCAACCCCTACCACCCCCACCACCCGGCTCATTCGATCCTCAGCTTCTCATGATGAACATGATGACCCAAATGAATCGGATGTTCAGTGAACTATGTCCCCG
>NW_027105363.1:30686-33582 GCF_000696795.3 Halyomorpha halys | reverse complement strand
GCTCCTTTGCCAACTGTATCTTTAGCACCAGGGATTAGAATTGCATCCGGCCCTGTACCTGAATTGTTTCCATCATTTCGCTCAGTTTATCTTTAATTCTGTTAAAGCGAGCCAGGAGTTCCGCGGCATGTTGCCCACTAGACTGTTTCGGTTTCTTTGTTTCAATATAGCAATAAATAACTTATATATATAACCAAAAGTATATTTGGTTATTTGAGTTTGTTGATTCACTGCCCAATACAACTGTTCTTGGAAAAATTAATGAACTATAACGGAACAGTCTTCTCTGAAGAAATTAGGCCAGACTAAAGGTGGCTATTTGTAGGAACCGCAAATGCTGGGGACGTTAGCAAATCCCCGGCAACTCGACATTTCAAAGGACCCTTAGCTAAGCCCATGATTTAGAACTTCTTACTTAATCTTTCCAAGTCTACTCCTGTCGCTTTTGTTTATTCACGCTGGTGCTACCTCAATCCGTACTTGAGAAGAGATCCTGGAAAAGGTCTTATTTAATTATTTAACTCTTTTCTATAAACTGTAGTGCCTTTACAAAAGAATTTCTGCAGGTAATAAAAAGGGTACCCATAATTCAATAAGCACTCATTAGAAATAATTCCGTTAGAGCTGGATGCCAAATTATCTTTTTATCTTCCTCAACAGCATGTATTATTATTTATATGTACTTTTGATTGTTTAATATTCTCAATAATGAACTTTAATAACCAAAAGATAAACAAATCTTTTTACGTACACTTTAAGCAAGGTAGCTTCTGAGCAATAAACACGAATCTTATTTTTGTACAAGAAAATATATTTCATCCGTAAAACGACCCACAAAATTTGGTGAAACTAGTGAAAATTCTGAAGTTTAGAAAGATCATGAATGAAAACTTTATTTATGCATAGCATTTTATCCACAGTTATTTACTAGTTGCAGACATAAGTTTTGCATTACTATGTATTTATAGTAACTTAATAATAGCTTTGTTTGGCGAGGGCAGCTTTTGATTCCAGTCAAACAACTTTAGGGAATGATAAATAACGGTGGTTACTGGATCAACCCAAGATTAAAAGCCACAAAAAGATCATTTCTGAAAAAAATATGTGATGACCAGGATTCGGCTTTTATCTTCTGTTGAGGTTTGGTTTTCTTATTAGGACCTCATAATATGACATTGTGAGCATGATGAGAGGAAATGTTTTATCACCATAAAAACAAAAAAGATCTATATTTTCTTCTTTACAACATATTGTTGCTAATAAAGGGAGAAACGGTTGTCAAAAAGTCAAGCTGATGAATAAATAAACATGGAGTAAAGCAAACTTGTAATGCAGTGGAATCAATTTCCGATTTATGATTTGATTGATGATAAATCACCCACAATAAAGATAATTTTACTGTCATTCATCAATTGTTTTTAATACTAAAAGGAAATAAAATTAGAAAGTTGAAAGTAGAAAGAAAAAAATAAATAACCCATTTGTGACTTGGATCTTCTCTGGTAAATATACAACAAAAAGATTTGAATGTAATAACCCATTTACTGTGTTAAACTTTGATAAGCAAGCTGAATGCAGCACAATTGACCTTGCAAAATAAGTTACTCCTTGACTCGTTTAGTCAATGTAAAACTAATTTCTAACTTTGCACAGTTTTATGGTTATCTTAAAAAGGAACCAGGTTAAACAAATTGTACTCTAAAATCTAACTTGAATAATACTATAGTGATTTTAGTGAATTCAGGTAGTTATAGAAAAATAATTAGTCAGAAAATGCTGAAAATCATCCGTACCAGCTACCAGCTGCAAGAACAACAACCGTTACATATGGTAAATATAAACTTTCACCTTGTGCTGTGATATGATCAAAGAGGAACTTTAAGTGGAACATTATACAGTTATTATCGTATATAGAATTCATTACCAAACCAAAATACCACCTCTGATTTTCTTACTTTATCTGCAATTCGTTCGAAAGTACACTTTTTAAATTTATTTTTCTCCCTTGCTATCACATCTACTCATTATGTAAGCAGATTGAAAATTCCAGCATGACCAAACTAATATTTCTGCAAAATAAAATAAATATTTTTTATAAATACAAAATCAATAATTTTCATTTGTAAATGATTAATGTGATTTATCATAAATAATAATGTGTCTATTAAATAGATAATAGTGCACTTTATGTATTGAATACAGTAATTTTCTTCAAATGATAAATGATTTTAAAAAACAAATATTAATCTTAATTAGTATTTAAATTAATTTTTCTTTCCAGCTAGAAAATCCATTAATAATAAAAACAATTTAATTAAAAAAATAAAAGTAACAACGGAAATAAATACGGAGTCTTATTTCATATCTCCTTAAACATATTGATGGATTATTATTGATGTTATCTATAAGAAAGTAAAGAAACTCGGATGCCTTCCAGATCTGAATGAAACTCGACACTATCGTAAATCCGAAGGATTTGGACACGTGACCCCTAGTGGGAGATTTTATTTTAATTTCAAAACGAAAGACACCGAATTACGAACTACGGTGCATTGTCTGAAAATGATCGGCTTTTCTACCCTAATTTAGTTGTACACGTATTGAATTTGGATAAATGTGCATCGGCTATCGAGACTTTATTTAAAACATCATATCAAAAGGAATATAGAAAATTCCATAATTATTTTTGGTTAGTTATTTATATCTTCTTTTTTAATTATTAAAGTTTTTACCCATCTGAAATTAGTTTGCTTGAGGTAGTCCTGCCACAAAGGAAACCTGTCTGCCATGCTTGCACAAACTAAATACAAAATTCTGCTTTCAAAATTTGTGATATATTCAGCACGATATTTCTAACCAGTTTCATAATTTTTAACACGTTATTAGATAAATGCTC
>NW_027105363.1:18391-30568 GCF_000696795.3 Halyomorpha halys | reverse complement strand
AAGTTTAAAAAGTATTAGTTAATGATGGAAAGTTTAAGAAGTATTAGTTAATAAATATGTACAGTTCGTTGCTAATTTGTTTTATTCTTCTCGTTTAACTTAAAATTAAGCTGATACAGGTTTTTTTAGACTCGTTTTCCGAAGCCGACTTCTGCCCGTCGTCCTTTCCAACATCCTCACGTTCTTTCCCTTTATCATTAGCTAAAATAACCAAATGTATCGGAAATATATTTCCCATGATACAATAACCAAATGTATCGGAAATATATTTCCCATGATACAATAACCAAATGTATCGGGAATATATTTCCCATGATACAATAACCAAATGTATCGGAAATATATTTCCCATGATACAATAACCAAATGTATCGGAAATATATTTCCCATGATACAATAACCAAATGTATCGGAAATATATTTCCCATGATACAATATAGGTTTTTAAATGCCCTCTTCTTATTTTCAAATTTCTATCCGAAAATTTCAACTATCAAAGAAGAGGATTACGAGTAGTGAAGATTAATCAACATTCCTGGGACGAATTGATGTCTTTTTATTTTTTTTTTAAAGGAACCCATTTGCAAAGAGGGATTGAAGAAGCTTTCATACCAATAATTTTCATAAAAAGCTGACATGTAATTTCTTCATAATCTTAAGGCTCAGTAAAAAAAAAAAATAAAAAATAAAATAGATTGTAATTCATTGATATTCGTATATCTCTTTCTTCTACATGTAGAACATCTAAAAGTTTCTGAGATATAGCTGGCATAAGCAAAATGTTACTTTAAAAAAATAATTATAACTTTTATAGAAGCTTGTTAAACAGCTTTAATTTGATTCCTATCATTCCTCTGTACATCAAATATTTCCTGAAATATAACTGTTGTATACATCGGGACCTGTACGTTTCTTACTTCAGGTATCCCTATTGTATGCTCATTTTTTTATTTATATTAGTGCAGAAGGTGGAGTGTTGAAATGTGAGACTTTGTATTAATGAACACATATATTTTATAAGATCAAGAATAGAATTCCTGAGGGGGCAAATGAGTTTGTGTGTTAATTAATGATAGATTTCAGACACAACATTGGGTGGTCTCATATATTAATATATTGTGATATCTTATCTGGTGACTGGGCTAGAAGTCTCACTGCCGCGGTTACTTCTGCGTCCTATGGCCGCTTCCCTCTACCTGATTTGCGGTGGCCGAAATACTGAAAACCATGTAGTGTTCGCCTGGTGTTTCTAGTCTTTAACGTGTTTAACGTATTTCTCCTTCCGAGGTTGGCCATCATGTTATCGACTCAGGCGTGCCCCTATCACCTAGGCCAGGTCCTATTATTGGGGCGGAATTGCTGTCGCGGCGTCTTCAGGGTTTTCTGGTACACCCTGTTACGGGGGTATCGGGAAATGAGACCCCTGACCCCGATTTTATTAGAAATCGAAAAAGCGCCGGAAAATTCGGATTATGACAATCCGACAACTGTTATAAATCAAAATTTTTGTCCGATTCATATGTTATGAAACAATATTCAAAGTGGAGGGAGAAATAAATATCTGTGGTGTTTGATTATATATTTATACCACCACAGGATCTTAGAAATTGTTAAGGAATAGGAATTAGGAATATGGATTTTTGTATGATCTGGGAAACATGATTATTTAATAAGGAAGCAATATAAAGCGCAGTTTGGTGGCTTTATTTTCTTTTTATATTTTTTAGCTCCCGGTGCCTGCTGTTAACATTTATATATTCTTCTCTTCTTAACTGGCACTAAGGGAGCAAGGTTGTCTGGAACTTCGACCACCAATAGTGTCTCTTGTGTGCTTCTGCTATCCAGTTTCAAAAGCCTAGAATGGACCAAGCATCTACCACAATGTTAACACAACGTAGATCTACTGACTCGTCCCCCTCTTTGTGACCTTTCATCTTGTATCTTCCTCAGAACTTTTTCGTCTGTCATTCTCGCCAGATGCCGACCAAAAACCGAGTGAATTTATGTTTATGACGGTGACAATTTCGGTATCATTGTAAAGAGCCATTGGCTCAATAATTTTGCGCTGTTCCTAGTGGTGTTGGCATGAATATGTTTTGTCTTTGTTTCATTTTCAACTAGTCCCAATCTTGTAGTTACCTTTTCTAGGACCAATAAGGCGTCTTTCATCATTCCCAAAATCCTATGGCCAGTAAAAGCTATTATTATGGCTCATCCATTAAATACCACTAGTACTCTTTACATATCAGTTGATGAAAAGTATAACTGTAAATCTGTTGTTCGTGAGGCTGCATGATGTGGACAATAAAGGCAGGAATCGTTAATGTAAGGATTGAGTTAAAGTCGAAGTTATAGTCCATAAAAGTATAAACATGACAAATTCTGTAAAATGTTCTCAGTTCTTTTATTTTAATGACACAATAATATATTATTACCAAGTAACTGGGGTTTCTCCATAAAAACATCAATAATTATTGGGTTGGAAGCTAGGACAATCCTATGAATTAAGATTATAAATATCATGTAATACTGGAGCTGTTTTATCGACAAATTTTAGATCAGTTTCCGGTCGACTTGTACCAATGACTTCAGCAGAAAGGACTCACTTGTAAAGGGCGGAAGTTGAACCTTTGACTCCAGAGTAAGGAGGAGGGAGCGGTATAGTGGAGGGGGAGAAGTAGGAGAGAGGAGAGGAATTGGAAAGGTCTTCGCTCTCCTTTCACTATTAATTGGATGGGGATATATATATTTTCCCAATGGCTCCATATATGAGCATATTTGGAGCATTTTACCATTCATAAAATGCTAGGATAGTCTTGTTTATATCTTGTACTTAAAGAGTGAATAATTATTAATTTAATGTTTACACCATTCCTGTACTCAGTTACTATCTAATAATATCCCAATCATATAATGTAGCAAATAAAGCATATCCCAATAAAGAGAATATAGTTCTTTATTTGAAATAATATCTCTAATTTATCATTGCTCAAAGTATGATTTCATTTAACTTCATTTGAAGGTGTCGTATACGCTTTAATTAGTAGTAAAATATTTTTATCCTAACCTTAGTTCGGGACTTTTAGAGCAACCCCTAAGTCTAAAAATATTCATTGCTTTAGTTTTACTTATTGAGAAAGTAAAACGAGTTCTTCAGCCAGAAGCATTATATCATCTTCCAACAATCAAATAAATTGATTTTAGCAAATTTCATGTAAAATATTATTCCTACAAAGATAAATGTCATAAACTACTTTATATCTCGTTGAACTAACTTTAATTTGAGTGCTAATAGACATCTGTACGTCAAATGGTTTTTGAGATATACATTTTTCAAAATAAATTTACTAACTACTGATCTTTCAGTTCGTCTCATACAACTTTTTTATGAAATGTAGCTTTTTAAAAAGCTATATCTCGAAAATTATTTAACGTAAATAACTCTATTAGTGCTCATATTTTTGAAAATTTACTCTTCTTTAAATGACGTTCTCTTAGGTTTTCTTGTGTTGTTCTTACTTTTATAAGATATAGAGCACCGAATGAAAGATTGGTTTTTTTTTTTATCGCTTTGTAACAGCTGCCATTTTTTATTCCCTCTACCTATACTTGGCAGACTCATCAATTTTGATTATTTATTATACATAGTTTTCATTAAAGTAATCAAGATCTGGGGTGAGATAACTGCCGTTTTTCTCCTCTTGGGTTCTTGTACTAGTAGACTTGGTACAGTACGGTCGCCCAGTCGCTTTACTCCAGTCACCAGACCACTGCGTGATTTATCGGAGCGCCTCTTCGATGTGTGGGCTCACATCATCTCCCACCTTTCAGAACGGACTTCAGGTCCCCAACTCGACGGAGTTCATCAATTCGTAAAAAAATTGTAACTTGCAATTAGTTTTTTTTATTGTAATTTTTGTAAAATCAAAGGACCTTTTTTTCAAATTCTAATTTTGTTCTATATTTTTTGAAAGTTTCTTTTTGTTTTTATTTTAATTTATGTATTTGGTTTGTATATATTTTACAAATTAATGTTTCGATCCGAGCCAGCGTTTCTTTTGTTAACCTTTCCTACAAAAGCTTTGATTTGAGATGGCTTAACAGTGTCCATTGTTATCTTTCCGCTGTGGTTGCTGAACGATGATTCACAGAAGTGTTTTCCCAACACTTCCGCCAATGATAACGGATCACGGATGATGATGTTCCCTTCTATTTCAAGACCAGGCATGCTTCTTCTATTACTGATTCCCCTAATGGATCTGATCATGTTCCAGACTTCTTTAATTGGCTTATCACAATTAATAGAGGACATATAGTATTTCCAAGATGCCCTTTTACTATCTTTAATAACTCTATTTGCAATTGCTCTTAGCCTTTTGAATTCGATGTCGTCATTTAGATTTCTACTTCTTCTACCTCTTAAGGGGCCGTTTTTTCGCCCTAACAGCTTCCTGGTACCGTTCGTTCCATTCAATATTTTTTATTTTGATTTCAATTAGCGCAAGAGGTATGCTTGGGCAAACGCTCGGTATGATAATGCGCTTAGCGGGCTCCACTAAGCGCCTTATTTGGATCGAGTAATCTCCAACGCTTAGTGATCTGTGGTGGGACAATAAATATTCGACTTGGTTTTTGTTGCTTAGGGGAATACAAAAGCGATGGTTTGATATTTGTGAAGCATACTTTATAATCAGTGCATCTATTAATTGAGCTAAAGCTTCAATATACATTTTTTGTTTCATTTCCTTTAAGCAATCTAAAATAATAGCATACTCACGTTTGCTAGCCGGTTGGTTACCATTTGGGCATATCTTGTTGGCTTAATTATATTACCTTTCTCTCTTTACTTGATACATAGTGATTCAAATGCCTTTCAAATTCAGTTCCTCTTTCCAGATAACTATCTTACTTGATTCCTTCCCTTTTTTTGGAGTAATGAAGTTGTTATTGGACACCCGGCAAAAAAGCACGACTGTTCCAACTAGAAACAGTTACCCAAGCCATGTAGTTCTATCATTGAAGAAGAAAAAACAACTAAAGACGTCTAGGACCGTTCCAAAAATTTAAATTTTTTTTTTTTAATTATTCCGAAACTTTTGGATAATTTGGTTCCAGCTGTTCTCCAGAAAAAAGTTTTTCACATAACAAAGTTCAAGAACGAATTTCGGTATATCCACAAAATATGGGATCCTAAGATCATATATGTCGCAAGAAACTGTTTATTTAAAACACTGGTTCCCAACCCATATAAATCAGTAGCAGAAATTAAAGCGTCTGCGGCCCTCATGAAGTTATGAAGGGTCGGAGTTGTGTTATGGTTGTCAAGGTGAAATAAAAACACTGGCGATATCTACGTAGACATGGGGTGTTACGGTTGTCATGGTGAAATAAAAACATTGGCTAGATCTGATCAGACAAAAGGTGTTATGGTTGTCATGGTGAAAACAAGACACGAGCGATATGTTTGAGTCGAATGTGTTTTGTTTGAGTGAAGGCGACAGTTTTATTTGGGAACTCGTATCTTCGGACGAGTGAGTTTTGGTTTTGTGAAGGTGACAGTTTCATTTTGGAACATGGAACATTACGATTGTTCAATGTGAAGTGTTAATAGTTTAAAGGCCCTCTGTCTTTATGGTTTGAACCGGAATATCACCATATGAGAAATGTTGTCATATATGTTTTGTTTTTCAAAATTATGGTGTTTACTTCAATAGACGATCATTAACAATAGAAGTGGAGGACTTCGTGGGGTTTGAACTAAATTTTATCTTGTATTTTTTTTTTTTATTTTATATTCACTTTCATACTCTTTTGGATAATAATGTAAATATAGTTATTAAGGTTAAGTCAACCTATAAGTTTTAATTGTTTTATTAATTGATAAGAATTCTATTTTTTTTTTCATTCTCTGTATATATATTTTTTCCTATTATTAAACTTTTGTACATATAATTCAGTTGTTCTTTCTCTGATTTCAACTTGTTAATTTACTTATGTTTTTTTTTTTTTGTTGTTCACGGATTATTACGATAATTCAACAGGTGGGTAGGTAACACCCCTAGGTTTCCTGTTATCTACATGTAAAGATATTCGCCAGTGGTCATATTCAACAATTGTTTATATAGTGGTATATTTTAGTTATATTGAGGCATAATGCTTTGGTGTTTTCGTTATTTCCAAGAAAAATGACGTGGCGCCTGAGGAGTAATTTATTCTTTATTGTTTTGTTTTGTTTTTTTCTTTTGCGATTATATTTTTTTTAATTGACTTCAACTCACCCCCTTCTCCGCTGAGCGTGGGAAACGATAAACGTATAACTAAGAATAAATCAAAATTTGCGGTTATATAGTCTGGCGCCCAACGTGGGGCTAATTTTTTTTTATTTTTGTACAGTCATATTTTTTAAAATTTTATTCTGTCAATGTTCTTTTGAAGCAGGTTTAGTTGTAGGCGAACCAAAGAAACAAAAATGGATGTATACCAATTAAAGAAAGATGAAGTGGAGTACGAACTCACTATAAGGGGAATTTCGGATCTGAAGAAAGTTGATACGATGCGAAAGAGACTCCAAACATTCTTAACTGTGGAACGAGAAGGAATAATACCGCAACCGACAGGGTCCCTCATTTTAGATCATGACTTAGATTTATCAGTTTGCTCGAACAAATTACATCAGGTTATACCGAGTCAGGACAGTTGGAGCGTACTGATACAATATTACAGCATTTAATAAACAGAGCGTCACGTCTTACGTTCAAAGACGAGGACAAACTAAAACAAAAATCGAAAATTATTACAGATTGCTTAGAGTTGTATGACAACATGAAGGCCCAATCAGAAGAATCGAAATCGAGTGAAATCTCTACAGATCACAAGGGTTCAGAAAGCAAACAAGAGACGACAATCGTAAAAGTATGTCAGATGCCCGTTAAAGACTGGGGTATAAAAGTATGTGGGGATGAACAAGGCTTTTTACAAAGTTTTAACGCATTTTTGGAACAAGTCTCAGAGTTAAAGGCTTCTCGGAACACATCGACAATAGAACTGTTGGAATCAGCTTATGATTTATTCCATGAATCGGGCTTAATGATAGTTAGGGCACTAAAAAGAGAAGTGTCTACATGGGAAGAACTGGTAGCAGAGCTTAAAGCAGAGTTCAAGCCGCGGGATTACGACGATAGGCTATGGGACGAAATAAGAATATGCTCTCATACTATCAGGATCGCCTTGCATTACACGATATACGATCAGTTAAGGATCTCGTGACACTAGGTCATCGACTAGAGGAGGCTAAGTGGAAAATAGAGAATCATAGGCCACCACCCGGGAGAAAAGGTCTTTTAGAACCTGGCTTATCCTACCAGCCAAGTACACAATCGATTCCATCATACCAGCGAACCCTAAGACCCCAGTTAAACGAAGTGAACATTGCTCAGGGACCTCGCATCATCCCAAAATATTACTTGTTTTAGATGCTCTGGGTTAGGGCACATGGCCAGAGAATGTAGGGTACTAACGTGCTGGAATTGTAAGAAGAAGGGGCACACTTCAAAAGACTGTTCCGAACTCAAAAAGCAAGATAAGCAGCAGAGAAATGCGAAGGGGGGTCAAACATAAATGGACTATGTCTGAACAAAACCCCGAAGTCCATGCGGAACTCGACTGAATGGTTGCGGTGGTTGGAAACCGTAAGAGAAACGTTTAGTGAAAATGCGGTCTCATTGATGACAAAAATCTCGAAGGATAATAGACCATTTTTAATGGTGGATATTTTAGGTAAAGGTATATTAGGACTTCTGGACTCAGGAGCGACGAGATCATTATTGGATACTGCAACATGGCAGGAATTTTCTAAACTAGGAATACAGTAAGGAAGTGCAGATGATACGAAACTCAATCTTGCGGACGGTGCACCGACTACAATTATTGGAAAAGTAACCCTACCAGTTAAATTTGGGAAAAAGGTGGTATTAATCGAATTTCTGGTGATGTCAAAACTAAACCGCAAACTCTATTTGGGAATAGATTTTTGGAAGAAGATGAAGGTGATACCTAATTGGGAAAAAGGCAGCTGGGAATGTAGTGAGGTGGTTGGCGAAGGAATGGCTCCATCAGGAATTAGAGGAGAAACATCTTTAACTGGTGAACAACGGCAGCGCCTGGAAAATCTCATTCATGAAATGGTCTCCAAAACGCTCCTACAACATGGAAATGCCTAATATACCAAATTTTGAAACCAGACCTTGATCCTTATGTACTTGTCTATCTCAATGATATTATAATGATAGCTCCGGATTTCGAGAAACACCTACTGATATTGGAAGAAGTATTACGACGCCTCGCTGAAGCCAACCTTGTCATTAACTGGGATAAAAGCCTTTTTTGTCGAAAAGAATTGAAATACCTTGGCTACGTAGTTAGTGCAGAAGGACTTCAGGTAGATCCTGAAAAGGTATCAGCAATAATGAAATACCCAAAGCCCAATAATGTGAAAGGAGTTCGCAGATTCATTGGAATAGCTTCCTAGTATAGAAGGTTTGTACCGAATTTTGCATCGGTTATTTCACCATTGACTGAACTCACGAAAAAGGGAATTAAATGGAACTGGGAAGAAAGACAGGAAAAGGCTTTCAACGACATTAAGGAGACACTGGTGTCAGCACCACTCTTAACCTGTCCAGATTTCAATTTTCCGTTTGTATTACAAACGGACGCATCTAATTCGGGACTGGGAGCAATTCTATCCCAAGTCGGATTTGATGGAGAAAAGCCTATTGCTTATGCAAGCCGAGGATTGACTGGCGCCGAGAAGAAGTACTCAACGACTGAGTTGGAATGTCTGGCAGTGATATGGGCGATTGAAAAATTCAGACCATATTTAAAAGAAATGGAGTTTACGGTCGTAACAGATCACATGGCTTTGAAGTGGATTCATAGTTTAAAAGAACCAAATGGTCGACTTGCACGGTGGTCTGTGAAATTGCAGCAATATCATTTTTCCGTTGGACATAGACCCGGAAAACGTCATAAAATAGCTGATGCTCTTTCTAGGTCTTTGGAAGATGCTGGGGAGATAGCAGACATCACTATAAGGAATGATGGTGACAAACCAGATGGATGGTACAGTGGTATGATCACAAAAATTGTGAAGCAGCCAGAGTCCTATCCGGAGTGGACATGAACAATGGTATCCTCATGAAGAGAGTGGTCGACAGGAATGACATTCTCGGGAAAGACAGACCCTGGAAGATTGTGGTCCCCAAGTCAAAGAGAAGAGACCTTCTCATGGACTATCATGACAGCCCCATATCAGGTCACCTAGGATCGTATAAAACATTACGGAGGCTGAAGGAAAAATATTATTGGCCAGGCATGAATTCAGATGTCAGACGCTACGTGGCAAGATGCCAAACTTGTTTGGAAACCAAACTAAGTCAGCAGAAGCCAGCAGGTTTAATGGGTCAACGGAAAGTTGCAGAATATCCGTGGCATATAATAAGTTCAGACTTGATGGGCCCCTTACCGTTGTCGACGAAGCAAAACAGGTTCATACTTTGTATTACAGATTATTTTTCGAAATACTCCATCTTAGTCCCTTTGAGACAAGCTACAGGCAGACTCGTGGTGAAACACATAGAAGAACAAGTATTTCTCATGTTCGGAGTTCCTCAAATAATAATCTGTGATAACGGGGTCCAATTTAAAAGTAGAGAATTTAAACCTTGATGAAGCAATATAAGGTTACTACATGGTTTACGGCTTATTACCATCCGCAAGCCAATCCAACAGAAAGGGTTAACAGAGTGATAAAAAGTATGCTGACCTCATACGTCAAGGATAACCATAGGACCTGGGATAAAGAGTTACCAAAAGTAGCTTTTGCTCTGAAGACAGCAGTACACGAATCTACTGGTTTTACACCGGTATATATAAACCATGGCCGGGAACTAGCAAGAAGTGGAAATGACCATGGAGTAGACGACGGTAGCCCAAAAGAGCTAGGTTTCGATAGACAAAAGCACTTATCCAAGATGCAAAAAATGTCTGAACTCTTTGAAGCAGTTAGAGAGAATCTGAATGCCCCCTACGAGAAAAATACAAACGTTTACAACCTTAGACGAAGACCCGTCGATTACCATGTGGGACAAATAGTATGGTGTAAAGCACACCATCAGTCAGACGGCGCTCCGTACTTCTCGCGTAAACTGGCTCCGAAATATAAGAAATGTCGGATCAAGAAGATGATATCACCCATTATAGTAGAGCTAGAGGATTTTGGTTCTGGTGTAAGCGCGAGGAATTGGCATGTCCAAGACTTAAAGTTAGATCCTCAAGGAGAGTCAACGACTGTGTAAACATTGTCTCTTTCTTTTGTTTTGGTCCACTAGGTTTCCATTCTTTTTTTTTTCTTTTTTTTTATGAGGAAAGGGAGAGGTGTTACGGTTGCCATGGTGAAATAAAAACACTGGCGATATCTATGTAGACAAGGGATGTTACGGTTGTCATGGTGAAATAAAAAAAACTGGCTAGATCTGTTCAGACAAGAGGTGTTATGGTTGTCATGGTGAAAACAAGACACGAGCGATATGTTTGAGACGAGTGTGTTTTGTTTGAGTGAAGGCGACAGTTTTATTTGGGAACTCGTATCTTCGGACGAGTGAGTTTTGGTTTTGTGAAGGTGACAGTTTCATTTTGGAACATGGAACATTACGATTGTTCAATGTGAAGTGTTAATAGTTTAAAGGCCCTCTGTCTTTATGGTTTGAACCGGAATATCACCATGTGAGAAATGTTGTCATATATGTTTTGTCTTTCAAAATTATGGTGTTTACTTCAATAGACGATCATTAATAATAGAAGTGGAGAACTGCGTGGGGTTTGAACTAAATTTTATCTTGTTTTTTTTTATTTTATATTCACTTTCATACTCTTTTGGATAATAATGTAAATATAGTTATTAAGCTTAAGATTAAGTCAACCTATAAGTTTTAATTGTTTTATTAATTGATAAGAATTCTTTTTTTTTCTTTTTCATTCTCTGTATATATATTTTTTCCTATTATTAAACTTTTGTACATATACTTCAGTTGTTATTTCTCTGCTTTCAACTTGTTAATTTACCTATGTTTTTTTTGTTTTTCACGGAATATTACGATAATGCAACAGGTGGGTAGGTGACGCCCCTAGGTTTCCTGTTATCTACATGTAGAGAATTCGCCAGTGGTCATATTCAACTATTGTTTACATAGTGGTATATTTTAGTTATTTTATTTAACTCACCCCCTTCTCCGCTGAGCGTGGGCAACGGTAACGTATAACTAAGAATAAATAAAAATTTGCGGTTATAGTTGGTAGAGAATACCTTAGGAGGTTCACAAAAACGTTAAAACTTGGATAAGAAACTAAACCAACGGTATTATAGAGTTATATGTGTTATAGCCGGGGCTGAAGTAATATTGGAAGAAAAAACACGCATGGTTACTATCACTCTTTATAGAGATTTTTTATTTTTAAAAAATACTGAAATAAAAAAATTATAACAAATTTAAAAAAAAAACAGTAAAAATATTTTGGTTTATTGATAAATACACTGTTAATTCATTTATCATGAAAATAATGAAATAGATTGATAAGAAGATTTGTCATACATTTGTTATTAATATCACTTTCATTGATTTGAGCAAATAATATTTTTAACTTCTTATTAAAGAAAATTTAATTAAACTATAGTAATCGGATATACTCCTTCTCATTCAATTAACACCGCTTTAAAAATCACTTATGGTCCACTGACAAGGCTCTAGGCCCACCTCTGTGCCGCGAAACACTGATCTAAAACTATAAGGAGAACCTTTATCAACATCCCTGGTCGACCATAAGGAGAACCTTTATCAACATCCTTGGTCGACCATAAGGAGAACCCTTATCCACATTCCTGGTCCACCTTAGGGAGGACCCTTATCAATATCCCTGTTCCATCATAAGGAGAACCCTTATCAACATCCCTGGTCCACCATAGGGAGAATACTTATCAACATCCCTGGTCCACGATAAAGAGAAAGCTTATCAACATACCTGGTCCACCATAAGGATAACACTTAAATTACTAATCAACATCCCAGGTCCATCATAAGGAGAACTCTTATCCTACTTATCATCATTCTTGCTTCCATTTAA
>NW_027105363.1:11316-18341 GCF_000696795.3 Halyomorpha halys | reverse complement strand
AGCTAAAGCTTCAATATACATTTTTTGTTTCATTTCCTTTAAGCAATCTAAAATAATAGCATACTCACGTTTGCTAGCCGGTTGGTTACCATTTGGGCATATCTTGTTGGCTTAATTATATTACCTTTCTCTCTTTACTTGATACATAGTGATTCAAATGCCTTTCAAATTCAGTTCCTCTTTCCAGATAACTATCTTACTTGATTCCTTCCCTTTTTTTGGAGTAATGAAGTTGTTATTGGACACCCGGCAAAAAAGCACGACTGTTCCAACTAGAAACAGTTACCCAAGCCATGTAGTTCTATCATTGAAGAAGAAAAAACAACTAAAGACGTCTAGGACCGTTCCAAAAATTTAAATTTTTTTTTTTTAATTATTCCGAAACTTTTGGATAATTTGGTTCCAGCTGTTCTCCAGAAAAAAGTTTTTCACATAACAAAGTTCAAGAACGAATTTCGGTATATCCACAAAATATGGGATCCTAAGATCATATATGTCGCAAGAAACTGTTTATTTAAAACACTGGTTCCCAACCCATATAAATCAGTAGCAGAAATTAAAGCGTCTGCGGCCCTCATGAAGTTATGAAGGGTCGGAGTTGTGTTATGGTTGTCAAGGTGAAATAAAAACACTGGCGATATCTACGTAGACATGGGGTGTTACGGTTGTCATGGTGAAATAAAAACATTGGCTAGATCTGATCAGACAAAAGGTGTTATGGTTGTCATGGTGAAAACAAGACACGAGCGATATGTTTGAGTCGAATGTGTTTTGTTTGAGTGAAGGCGACAGTTTTATTTGGGAACTCGTATCTTCGGACGAGTGAGTTTTGGTTTTGTGAAGGTGACAGTTTCATTTTGGAACATGGAACATTACGATTGTTCAATGTGAAGTGTTAATAGTTTAAAGGCCCTCTGTCTTTATGGTTTGAACCGGAATATCACCATGTGAGAAATGTTGTCATATATGTTTTGTCTTTCAAAATTATGGCGTTTACTTCAATAGACGATCATTAATAATAGAAGTGGAGAACTGCGTGGGGTTTGAACTAAATTTTATCTTGTTTTTTTTTATTTTATATTCACTTTCATACTCTTTTGGATAATAATGTAAATATAGTTATTAAGCTTAAGATTAAGTCAACCTATAAGTTTTAATTGTTTTATTAATTGATAAGAATTCTTTTTTTTTCTTTTTCATTCTCTGTATATATATTTTTTCCTATTATTAAACTTTTGTACATATACTTCAGTTGTTATTTCTCTGCTTTCAACTTGTTAATTTACCTATGTTTTTTTTTGTTTTTCACGGAATATTACGATAATGCAACAGGTGGGTAGGTGACGCCCCTAGGTTTCCTGATATCTACATGTAGAGAATTCGCCAGTGGTCATATTCAACTATTGTTTACATAGTGGTATATTTTAGTTATTTTATTTAACTCACCCCCTTCTCCGCTGAGCGTGGGCAACGGTAACGTATAACTAAGAATAAATAAAAATTTGCGGTTATAGTTGGTAGAGAATACCTTAGGAGGTTCACAAAAACGTTAAAACTTGGATAAGAAACTAAACCAACGGTATTATAGAGTTATATGTGTTATAGCCGGGGCTGAAGTAATATTGGAAGAAAAAACACGCATGGTTACTATCACTCTTTATAGAGATTTTTTATTTTTAAAAAATACTGAAATAAAAAAATTATAACAAATTTAAAAAAAAAACAGTAAAAATATTTTGGTTTATTGATAAATACACTGTTAATTCATTTATCATGAAAATAATGAAATAGATTGATAAGAAGATTTGTCATACATTTGTTATTAATATCACTTTCATTGATTTGAGCAAATAATATTTTTAACTTCTTATTAAAGAAAATTTAATTAAACTATAGTAATCGGATATACTCCTTCTCATTCAATTAACACCGCTTTAAAAATCACTTATGGTCCACTGACAAGGCTCTAGGCCCACCTCTGTGCCGCGAAACACTGATCTAAAACTATAAGGAGAACCTTTATCAACATCCCTGGTCGACCATAAGGAGAACCTTTATCAACATCCTTGGTCGACCATAAGGAGAACCCTTATCCACATTCCTGGTCCACCTTAGGGAGGACCCTTATCAATATCCCTGTTCCATCATAAGGAGAACCCTTATCAACATCCCTGGTCCACCATAGGGAGAATACTTATCAACATCCCTGGTCCACGATAAAGAGAAAGCTTATCAACATACCTGGTCCACCATAAGGATAACACTTAAATTACTAATCAACATCCCAGGTCCATCATAAGGAGAACTCTTATCCTACTTATCATCATTCTTGCTTCCATTTAAGGAGAATACTGGTCCAACTTAAAAACAGCCCTGGTCCATCACAAGGAGAACATTGGTCACACTAAAGGAAAACTCAGAACCCTGAACATTTTTAATGGGAAGCCAGGACTCACTTAAGGCGAACCTTGGGTTCACATGTGGAGAACCCTGATACTCCTTAAGGAGCCCCTTAGCCCTCTTCAGAACTATAGTATGTTTAATAATTGTAAATTATAGAGATAGATGATTCTTTTTTTGAACGTCTTATTTACATTCATTTCCTGTCAATAAAAAATACAACAGGTGAGATATTGTAATCTATAAGATTATATTAGGCCGGGAAAGAGGAATGACAAGTACTGTACCTTTCCAATAATAATAAATTAACATTAATATATCAATATTCAAATAATAAAACTTGCTAAATGTCGATGCTATATTATCATTGTATGTTCTACAATTTGTTTTCAATTGGATTACCTTCATGGCCAATAGAAAAGAATAATTCCAAATCATGTGGTGGTGAGAAATGTTAAATTCGAGTAGAAGAAACAGTGGATGACCTCTGTAGGTAATAGACCCGTTCATGATTTGCGTCAAAGCAGCCGAATCGATGACCACGTATTGAAAGGGTGGGTTCAAATATTTGCTAAGCATTAAGGAACAGTGGAGCTACCTTGTCATTTAATATTTCGGTCCATATTTAGCGAGGCCTTCAATTCCACAAATATACTTATCATTACACTTATTGTCTTGTTTTGTTTTATCCATTCTTCCACCTTGATATTTATAATCAGCATTCAAGTAAAACATAATTACGAAAAAATATAATAAAAAAAATCTTGTAGCATTAAGAGGGGTTCAATTTTCTTCTTGAACTACAAAAATTAGGCTGATATTACGTCTGACATTACTGACACGATATCGAGAATCTAATAAGTCTTATTCCTGGTCCAATAATGTTTTTGGTATTCTTATATTTTTCTTCGCGCGGTCACATTACCTTACCGCGTTGGCGAACGTCCCACGGGTGGCGGATCTGGGGATGGTCGGTGGACATTCCTCTCAGCCAAGGAAGTCCAATGGGCTCACTGACCAAAAGTGAGTGCAGTCCCCCAAGCTTGCTGGAGAGTGTGACGTAGGATTGAATGCCCTACTCACATATTTTTTAGTTCACAAAATAACACAAAACAGTCATGGATCCTACTGAGGTAAAACGCTCATGACCCGGCGGTAAAATAGTCCCCCGTTAGGGTCTCCGGGTGGGGACTGTTTCAGGAGATTAATGGCGTAAATTAAAAATTAAAGACTTAACTATAGGAAGGTGGAACGTAAGAAGTCGCAAACGAGGTTAAGGGATGCTATCTAGATATCGTGGCGCTGCAAGAAGTTCACTGCCAGGGGAGGGTTCGTTAAAGGAAGGGAAGTACACCATTTGGTACGGGGAGAGCATTACCTATTTTTAGGTACTGGATTTCTTATTAGGAATAGCTTGTTTTCAGCGATGAAGGATGTCAAATTTTCTAGTGATAGGATATCGGTAGTAATATTTCAGGCAGTTTGGTTTAAAATCGCTCAGGTTAAAATTCAATCTCACACCAAAGACAGTGATGGAGTGATTAAATGCGAATTCTATGATAAATTGGAAGGAGTTTACGATAAATTACCGCGAAACTGTATCAAAATAATATTAGGAGATAAAAACGCAAAGATTGGAAGTGAAGAAGTATATTATTCAACGATCGGTAAAGAAAGTTGGCATGAATGTAGTAACGATAATGGAATAAGAAACCGAAAAGTAATAATCAAAAGTACTATATTCAAACGTAATGATATTCACAAATATACTTGGACATCACCGGATTCGCAAACGCGTAATAAAATCCATCATATCTTAGTACAACATAGATGGAAAAATATTATAAGTAACGTGAGATCCTATCGAGGGGCAGAATGTGTTTCAGATAGTAATCGCGAAAATTTGATAAAAACATAACATGAAAAAGAGAAATGAAAACGGATCCAGTCATTAAAATTTAGATCTGGAGAAATTAGAAATCCCTTTAAATCGAAATCAATTCGCGCTTGAAATAAAAAAAATGTCAGATGAAGGTCACTAAGACATTGAGAAGTTATAAGTAGGAATTAGAGATAATATTAAAGGGGTCGGTAATTTTTATCTCGGATAAAGGAAAATTAATAAGAATAAACCCTGGTTCGATGAAGAGTGTGTTGAATATGAATATATGTAATATATGAAAAGTTGCGAACAAAGAAAAGCCGCTAAGTTAAAAATCTCAATGATACGAGCGAAATCAATGTTACTTTCTTCCGGGCCTCAAAGAATTGAGACTGCTTGATTGCTCAGAAATAAAAATAGAGAATATCTTAAAAACAAAACAATTGAGATAGAGGATAACGAAATCGAAAATAAAGGCAGAGAAATGTACGAATGTATTAACAAATCCCAGGAATTCAGCTCTGTAGTGACGGAAATAAGAAGTAAAAATTATTATATATTAGCTAATCTGGCAGATATCTTGGAGACGTAAGTATTTTGAATACGGGAAATAATCGTCAATTTCCTTTGACTGAATAACAGAGTGCTGAACCGTAGATAGTAGAACCAAGTCAGGGGAAGTCGAAGTGGCCATCGATAAATTAAAACCTTATAAAGCAGCGAGAACTGACTATATTCCTAGTGAACTAATCCAGGCATGTGGTGAAATTGGAGTTTCTAAAATACACCTTTTGGTTTAAAATATCTGGGAAATTGAGGAAATGGAATGAATCTCTACTTATTGACATATTGAGGAAATGGAATGAACCTCTACTTATTGACATATTGAGGAAATGGAATGAACCTCTACTTATTGACATATTGAGGAAATGGAATGAACCTCTACTTATTGACATATTGAGGAAATGGAATGAACCTCTAAGTTATATTTACAGACTGTGTAGTATAAATGTAGTATAAATACCTAACTCCCTCTGTCAACAACTCGAGAATCTATAAATGTAGGATTACTGAGAGAATTAAGCAGTTTATTATCAGCAACCGTGAGTGTATTTTCTTGTTCCTTCTTTCCTTTTTTTTTTGATTTTATAACCCGCTATCTCGTATCTTCTACTTATTGACATATTGAGGAAATGAAATGAACCTCTACTTATCGACATATTGAGGAAATGGAATGAACCTCTACTTATTGACATATTGAGGAATGGAATGAACCTCTACTTATTGACATATTGAGGAAATGGAATGAACCTCTACTTATTGACATATTGAGGAAATGGAATGAACCTCTACTTATTGACATATTTATGAACAGGTCACAAAAAGGGGCCGACGACGGATTGTAATAAATATCGAGGAATCTCACTCCTTCCTGTATGTTATAAAAAATTTTACGCTAATCTTAACTAGTTGAATCACGGAATACGCTGAAGAAATTATCGGAGACTACCAATGTGGTTTTAGACAAAATCGTTCAATTATTGATCAATTTTTTTCATTACTGCAAATCTTGCAGAAAAGTTAGAATACAACGGGGTAGTTCATCAGCTTTATGCAGATTTCCAAAAGGCATACGATTCTATTGACCACCAGAAGCTGTATAATATTCTGTTTTAACAGGGAATACCAAAGAAGTTAGTAAAAATATCGTACGGATGTGCATGACCGAAACGTTTAATAAGGTACGAATCGGTAATCATTATTCTGAGAAATTCCAGGTCCAATTGGGATTAAAACAAGATTATTCTCTATCACCTATCTTACTTAATCTATCACTAGAATGAGTCAGAACAACCACAGCCCGTATTTTTACAGATCCCGGGGGCACAACCGGCTCCTGAAGTTCCAGGCTGTCCCAGATGCGGTTCCGGTGCTACCCCTGCTACCAGAGACCTCTTTCGCTGCTGCTCACGCGAATATGTTGGCTAAAATGAATGTGAGTGCAGCCACCAGTACGCAGCCACGTTGTTAGACAAGTTTAATCTGGCAACAGAAGAAGAGCAGATGTAGTCAGTTGGAGGATGAATTTCATCGACTTCATAATGAAGGTGTAACTGCCTAAGGAGACGAACAAAAGGGAAGGTTTTCTCCAGGGCCGCACTTTTGTTGAATGTATTCAAGAGATGATCGGCGCGAGCGCTAGAGAGGAAGATGCAAGGATGGATGTTGATTATGGAGGATGGAACAGTGTACCGTACCACCTCACAAGGAATCCATCAACACCATGGAAAAGAAGAGAATCCAGGAATGGTGGTAAAGATAGAGGTACGGGTATAGAAAGGCGACCGAACCAGGGCAGAGTACGCAATAGAGAAGGGAACGAAGATAGAAAGTGCCACGGGTGCAGAATTGTAGGACATCTAGTGGCACTAGGTGCTTCGAGTGCGGCAATGAAGGCCACATAGCACGACAGTACCCTTATATGTACAACAGGGATACGGGTACGGCGGAGAAGAAGAGAGGACTCCTTTGGTGGATAGCTGTTATGGACAGAGTTATTTGGAAGGAGAAGTGGAAAGAACTCGCCTTTCCAGGGCTGGTTACCCTTGGAAGTGACTATTACTCCCGAAAGGAAAGGATGGGGAATGATGAAAAGGAAAGTGAAATAGAAGCTAATGTTTTGTCAATTAATAAATATGTATATATAAGTTATGGTAAGACAAGACCTGTATGGCAACCTTAA
>NW_027105363.1:5348-11151 GCF_000696795.3 Halyomorpha halys | reverse complement strand
TGATTTATAATGTATTTTGTATAATTTCAATTTTTGTATAAATCATAAATATTTATATATTGTTTATTTCTTTCTAATAAATTTGCAAATGGTATTACAAGTTGATATTAGTTAGTCGTATGATATAATGGTGATATACAAAAATGTCGATGCCTTTTGTCCTGAGCTAGATATGATCTATTCTTTAAGATACGGTACGCTACTCAATAACTTCTAAATGAACCTTTTGCAAGAAGGCTCCTTTGTTGTTCACATTTGATCCTACGTGAGAAGCTAACTTGGGACTCTGGGGGAAGGGGAGGGAGAGCTACCAATCTACAAAAAGCTAATCAAGTTTAAGCATTCTCGGTAAAGGTGGCCGTTAATTATTCTATCCGAGAAGTGCCACCTTAACCAGCTATATCTAGGTGAATGTCTCGCTTTTATATATTCCCCATTTATCCGCCTTCCGCTTCGTTAGTGAGCTGAAAAGCGGGCTTTAATCAATGCCTAAAGGAAATGTATCCGAATGCTAAGTTGATTATATGTCTGCTTCTGCTGTCTGTCCACTCAAAATGTTGGCATATTTTTTAATTAAAAAAGAGTTGAATTTATTTTTTGAATTATAAGATCCCACAAAAAAGCTTAATACAGACCTAACGTAGTATTTCTCTTCAAGTTTTCGTTGCCACCACGAGCTAGTAAAGGACTAACCCAGTAAGCGATGTGCTGGATTAATCCTTTACTACAAAATGTAATTACCACGACGTTGAGGTAGTTCAGACCTGACTCAGTCCTGTGCCAAAGCTGGACCGAACCACAGATCTGACTTAATCCAGTGCCGAAATCGGACCAAACCACAGACCTGACTTAGTCCACTGTCGAAGCTGGACCAATCCACAATTTACCGCCTGTAAATGCGCGCAGCAACCGTTCTTTTTGAAATATTGAGTTTTTTTTTTAATTTAACAGTTTTAATTGCTATAGAAGTGTAATTTTTTTAATATCAGTAATTTTTTAATATTCACCTATCTAACTAGGGTCAACAAGTTATTAAACTTAAAATTTTAATCATTACTGTCAAATCATTGTTAGTTACTCGGCTGCTGGGTAGTAGATTTGGTAGTAGCTTGCTTATGCTAGTGTTTCAGAAAGCATTATTTTTGTTAATGGAAAAGTAAAATTAAGCCTGTTTCTTCTCGTAATATTCTTAATTTATAAAGTTAATTAATTTTGTTAAAAACAATATATTAAAAAAAAATACGAAGTTTCGTCAACAAGAAGCGAAGTGTGCACCTCACATCAGGCGACGATCTCCTGACGTCGGGGGAACAGGCTGAACTCCTGGCCACAAGCTATGCAGCGAGGGATGCTGAACGGGCTACCAGTGCACCCCATCCACAACCTGGACCGACGAGCCCCAACGAGAAGCCTCTATTCTCCTCCTTCGACCAGCTAGAGTACGTATCACGAAGCGTCAAAGGGAACAAGGCGTCAGGACTGGACGGAATCCCGTATGTACTCATGAAGATGCTTCCTAGGAAGGGTAAAGCCTTCCTACTCAACATCTCAACAACTCAAGATGAAGAAAAACTGCCCAACGGCCTTCATCTCACTAGATTGCAGCCTAGCCTTTGAGAGTGTTTCCCACCCGCTCCTACTCCGCCAACTGGAAGAATTCAAGTTTCCAGCCGCCCTATGCCGACTCTTCCGAAGCTACCTCAGTGGAAGATCCCTCGTCGTACGGGTTGGCGAAAGGCTTTCCTCTCTAGTCCCCACCACCTGCGGAGTGCCACAGGGATCGGTGCTGGGTCCAGTGCTGTTTGTCGTCTTTACGGCACTTGTGGTAGCCATCGAGCACCCAAAGGCAGTGGTAGCAGCCTATGCGGACGACATCGGCATCTACGCCTCCAGCATTAATGCAAAAACAGCCCTAACCCATGCTCAAGACGCTGCAGCCACCATCACTGATGCCCTTAATAGTATTGGGATTAGGGTAAATCCTGGAAAGACGGACGCCATAGTGATGTAGTTCCAAACAGGAAAGAAACCACTGCCTACCACATTCAAAGTAGATGAAGTCGACCAGCGGATCTCCACCTCCATTCTCTACCTGGGCGTCACATTGGATAGGAACCTCACCTACTCCAGTCACGTTCGGGAGAGACTTAAGCTGGCCCGCCAGAAGAGCTACAGGCTCTACCATCTCCTGAAATCACCACAACTCTCACTAAGGCTGAAGCTGCAAATCTACAAGGCTATAATCCGACCGACTCTGGTCTATGGTGCACCACTCCTGCGTCACCTCTACAAAACAACGCTAGAAAAGCTGCAGAGTTATCAGAATTCCGTCCTCCGGCGAATCGTCCGTGGAACTACACTACAGAGGGCCAGAAACACCACCATCCACCAGGAACTCCAGCTACCCTCAGTGCCGGAGTATATAGGCCCAAGGCACATCAATTTTTTTGGTGGGGTTAAGGCCAGTGCCAACCCGCTCTTCAGAGATATCGCCCCTCCACCAAGACCTGGGAGGTGGCAAAGCACTGTCCCCTTAGTAGACGTCCTCGCCGAGGGAAGGACTTCGGGCTCTGCAGCTTGAAGTCATCACACCACCACCACCACCAGCCGGAATGGTCCCTCTCCATTCTATGCAAGCCCCCAACTAGTATGTTACCAATGTGAAACCGCCTTCAGCGGACCCTGTACCTCAACTTATACTGTCATACGGCAAACAAAGTCAGTATGTAATATGTCTATATCTCTGTATTATATATTTGTAATTGTAATTATATATCAATAAAGAGGATTTGAAAATAAAAAAAAAATATTAAAAAAATACGAAGTAACCGTGTTGATAACACGGTCTGGGGTCAAGTTAAGGTTAACTCTCCTGTTATTATCCAACTTCCAGGAATACTGGAGTAAATTACATTGGCGCTGCTTCCAGCCGAGGAATCCTCTTTGATCAATAGAAGACACACAGGTTAGTCCTAGATTAACTTGTTTAAATAAAGTGCGTGATGTGACAATATTGCCTTCCGTTGATTCCGATGGACCAGAGTTTAGTGCAGTGTTAGGTTTAGATTTGTAAATAAAATTTACAAGCTATAGATATTAAGAATAAGACAATTGAAAGTGGTACGCCCCACCGCACCCAGCAACCAATCAGCATGCCCGATACCATCATTGGTGGCTCTCTGAGTCAACCTAAACCGGGCTCCTCTGATAGTGATGTGTTGATGGATCAAGACCCTGCTACTCCTGGAGATGAAGAAGCCCATGCAGCAAAGCGGCCTCACGCTCACAGTAATGATGAGAATGGTGAATGGGTAACTGTTCCCGAAAAGGCCGCATTCGGGCTATGCGTAGATTCTGTACTACTCCGACCTACAGTGTGTTCTAGTAAATTTAATGTACTACGCACGCTTAAAAATACCAATAAACCTACAGTCTCTGACACACTGACAGAAAAATCTGCACCCATGTAGCCACCACCTATCATCATTTCACCGGCTATCTCTCAGACATCAATTAAGGTTATGCTAAACAACATTAACATTACTCACTTTTAGACCAACTCCTAGCTCCTGCTGCAAAGCCATATCTACCTAGAAACGGCCAAGGACCATATGGAAACCATATCATAACAGCACATCGACAAAGACGTGGAGTATCACACTTTTGTGCCACGTAAAAAAAATCATTCTAAAAAGTTTGTCCTTTGATGTAATCATCCACTAGACCAAATTACTGATGACCTTCGACAACACCTGCCGGGATTCAAAATGCCTTGGCGCCTGACTAGATTGCATGAAGAAGGCCAGCGGTACTCACTTCAAGTAATAACTGTTCATACGATCTCTTTATCTCCCTTACAAGCACTTTAAGCCCATTGACCATGTGCGTTTTAGAGCAACCCCATTCAAGGAGGATGGTTGCCCAGTACAGTATCGCAAGTGCCAACAATTTGGTCATTATATGGCCTATTGTGATAGGCATTGAGTGTGCCCTCGATGTGGAGAATCCCACCTTCTCACAGAATGTCCTGCGAGGGAACCATCTCAATGCAAATTAAATAATGAAATGGTAGGACACATAGCCAATTCTAAGGAATGTCCAGTACGGCTGGAACTCATCAAGCTGAGTACTGGCACAAATCGGCTTCAGCGCCTGCTATGCATAAGAGGACCACCAGGTTAGTCCATGGAGACCTAGCTCTGAACTGTGGAATGGTGGAACATCCGTGAAGAAGACGCAGCAGCCCCCACAGCTGACTCAGCCTGTCTCGACGACAACTGCTTCTACGTCCAATGGCGCAATCGAACAGTTATGCTCACGCATGGATCAGATGTTGAGTATGGTCACCACGCTTCTCGATATGATGGGTAGGATATTGGACCGCCAATATGCCTAATCACATGATTGTGAATTATAACATCAGAGGTCTCTCTTCGAAGCAGGCTGAGATCGAGAAACTCCTACAACAACATAGGTCAACTGTGGTTGCACTAACCGATACTATGCTCACTGCCTCGTTCTGGGTAAACTTTAGTGGCTAAACATCATTCCGAGAGGGTTTTATGATTTTGGTCAGGAAGGATATCCCTTCTAAGAGCATCCCTAACCCAGTGGCTGTGACGATTGGTACGCACATAGTTACAGTTGATATACGATTAAAATATCAGTACACTTTCAACTGTGTGTATAAGAGACCGAGGGCTGCGCTCACTTCCATGAAGCTTCTGCTGCAACATGCCCAGGCACGAGTCGGTTTGTTGTCCTTGGGGGTTTCAACGATCGACACACCGTCTAGCTATGTGGCAGGAGTAATCCATTGGGCACTTACATCACAAAGACCAGATTGGCTCTCTTCCATCCAGGAGTTCACACTTTTTAACATTAATCTCGACCTGCATGGATGCCAACTGTGGATCTTCTCCTGACCAGAAACGTCCACATACTATCTGATTGTCTAGCGCTTCCTTTCGACCCATCCGATCACAGGCCTGTGAAATATACTTACAAATATGAGGTACTCCTGCTAGACCTCCAGTGAACAAGTACCTTCTTCATAAAGCTGATTGGAAGGGGTATAGAACAAGGGTTGAAAAAAACACTGCCTGCGATAGTACAGTGTCGTACACATGAAGAGGATGACGAAGCGGTAGAAATCGTTACCACTGTCATTCAGGAGACGGCAAACAGGAACATACCAAAGTTCTTGCCACTCCCCAATCACAGCAGGATGCCACTTTTTTTTTTCCTACCTCCTATTTTGTTTATTTAAACAAATACAAATACATATACTAGTTAGATCTAAGGATTATATATACACTACATACAATTTATCTTGGTTTGGCTTACGGCATTATAAGATGATACAAGCTTGGTCCGCTGAAGGCGGTTTTTACATGAGTGGTTGGATTGCCAGGGGCTAACAAGGAATGGGGAGGGATCATTCCGGCTGGTAGTGTTGAGGTGTGGGCGAGGACGTCGACCAAGGGAACCGTGCTTTGCCACCTCCCAGGTCTTGGGGGAGGGGCAATTTCTCGGAATAGGGGATTGGCACAGGCTTTTAGCCCATCAAAGAATTTGATGTGCCTACGGCCTATGAATTCCGGCACAGAAGGGAGTTCGAGCTCCTATCTGATAACACTATCTCTGGCCCTTTGGAGTGTGGTTCCTCTGACTATTCGCCGAAGGAGGGAATTCTGGAAGCTCTGCAGTTTGGTTAACGTGGTCCGTTAGAGGTGCCGCATAGAGCAGAGTCGGACGTATTATTGCCTTGTAGATCTGGAGCTTAAGGCGGAGCGAGATCTGC
>NW_027105363.1:0-3907 GCF_000696795.3 Halyomorpha halys | reverse complement strand
AATTTAAATATGTAACATACCTTTCAACAGTATGTATACATAAATGGTGAATTACATTGCTAAAAACGAATTAGTCAATCAGACAGATCACGCAAATATAATTATAGCATCCGAATAATGGTACTCAATATAAGAGACCGAAATTATGTGCAGTAATGTAAATGTCTGATTTTATATCTACATTATTTTTATTGAAAAATCACTCAGAATTTCTTGCAGTATATTTTTATTTTTTACTAATAATTTATAGTTTACTAAATCTAACTTAGTAGACTACTCATTTCTAAATAAAGAACAAGTAAAAACAAGTGACGAATGTTCTTGGAATCACCAGGCTTTGAGTAACTATGAAGGATAAGCTTATTATTGTTTCAACTTGGATTTCCAAAAGACTCTAATCCTTCTTGTTCTGTGTAATTTTTCAATAAAAATAATGTAAATATAAAATAAGACATTTACATTATAAAAATAGTCGTAAACTATTTTAATGTTTTAAAAACAATAATGTTTTTTGGAAAATGTATTGTACACAACGATATTTTAAAATATCGAGTTTAGGGTAATTCATTGTTTGCAACGATATTTTAAAACATCGATGTTTTTTGGGTAATGTATTGTAAGTAACGATATTTTAAAACATCGATGTTTTTTGTAGACAATGTCGGATTCTTAGTTTCAAAAACCACTTCTGACAGGCCGTAGGACGCGGGATCGTTGAACAGACCATATGTTACTCAAATGGATGTTCAAAAAACATCGATGTGTTTTGAGTAATGTATTGTAAGCAACGATATTTTTAAAAAAACACGATGTTTTTTGTAGTCGATGTCGGATTCTTTATTAAAAAAAACTTCTGACAGGCCGAAAATGCGTGATCGTTGGAACAGACCTTATGTTACTCAAATGGATGTTCAAAAACATCGATGTATTTTGGATAATATATTGTAAGCAACGATATTTTAAAAACATCGATGTTTTTGTAGTTGATGACAGATTCTTTGTTAAAAATCACTTCTGACAGGCCGTAGAATGCGTGATCGTTGGAACAGACCTTATGTTACGCAAATGGATATTAAAAAACATCGATGTATTTTGGGTAATGTAGTGTAAGCAACGATATTTTAAAAACATCGAGGTTTTTTTGTAGTCGATGTCCAATTCTTTGATACAAAAAGTACTTCTGACTGGCCTGAGCATGGTAGTCGTTGGAACAGACCTTATGTTCCTTCAATTGATGTTCTAAAACATCGATGTTTTTTCGGTAATGTATAGTAACCAACGATATTTTAAAACATCCATGTTTTTTGTAGTCGATGTCGTATTCTTTGATACAAAAAGCACTTCTGACTGGCCTGAGCATGATTAGACCAGACCTTATGTTTCTGAAATTGTTCAAAAACATCGATGTATTTTTGGAAAAGATTTGTATGCAATGATATTGAGCATAGATATTTTAAAACATTGATGTTTTTCTAGTCGTAATTTATCTTTATTACGTCTTTAGCGTGATGGTGGGAGGTCCTTTTTTATCCCACCACATTGTTGATAGGAAATTGTTTATACTGTAATTTTTTTGTTTTCATTTAGTTACTTTTGGGAAAAAAAAATTAAAAATTGGGACAAACGTAAAACATCGAAAGTAAAACATTGAAGTAAAAAAACATCGGCTTAAAAACATCGATGTCGCATCCCTACACCGATGTCGTCGGCTTAGGCTGCTACCACTGCATGTCGGTGCTCGATTGCGACTATTGGAGCCGTGAAAACGACAAACAGTAGTGGTCCAAGCACCGAGCCTTGAGGTAGTCCGTAGGTGGTGGGGACTGGCGGCGACAAGTCTTCACCAACTCTTACGACGAATGATCGTCCACTCAACTAGTTTCTGACCAATCGGCATAGGGCGGCGGGAAACTTGAACTCTTCCAGTCGGCGGAGTAGCAGCGGGTGGGACACACTCTCAAACGCCTGGCTGCAGTCCAGTGAGATGAAGGCAGTCGCATAGTTATTCTTCACCCGCTCTATGGTGTTGGCTTGTAGTTTCACCAGATGATGTTCACAGGCGACACCTCTTTGGAAACCAGTCTGCTCGGGCGGTATTATATTGTCTTCTCTGCAGTGCTCCATGAGGTGGTGATGTAGGAGCCGCTCGAAGACCTTGCTCATGTGCGAGAGGAGGCTGATCGGGCGATAGTACTCCGGCGAGTCACCTTTCTTCCCAGGCTTGAGTAGTGGCACCACGATCGCACGTTTCCGGCCGCTGGGAAGTACAAGATCCGTATTGGAATATGCACGAGTTTAAGATGTTCAACAGGAAGGCCTGACAAGATGTTTACCCTTCCTGGGAAGCAACTTCAGTAGTACACCGGGGATCCCGTCCTGTCCTTTTTTCTAGGATTTTGCCCATAATGGGCAGGAGTGAAATAGGACGGTTGTAACAGTATTAGGTTTCCCCTCTTTTATATAAAAAAAAATCTATGTGTATATTATATCAAGTAAAAATATGTAACTTATATTTGTCCAGTCACGGATTGATCAGTATGCTGTGTAATGTAGCAACCCGATGTATTTGGGCAGCATGAATGAATAAAGTATTTCTTTCTCCCTCTCTTGTAACAAGATGGTCCACGACAATCATGCCTGAACCCAATCACATTCAACACCTTATTAAAACAAATACAGAAAATTGGCGTGCTCAAAACACAAGCCTCCATTCTGCAGTTCGGACTAGAACGTCACCAATTTCAATCCTAAATCTTCTGTTACATACGAAATTATTAATGAAGGCAATGGTAGACCATTAATCCCGATACTACCAGAGTCTCAAGGATGATTTTTGAATGTCCTATAAAAAGATATTAAGATACACGGCTATTAATTTTCTCTTGTTTTTAACGGGATCTAATCTGTCAAACTGTAATCGGACCAAATTATATCTAGTACTTCTCTTTTTCCTGAACTAATTTTGATATGCTGGCAGTACACTTTTGGTTTTCACATTCAATGTCAATCTGTTGACTTTGGGGATGGATGTGGCTAGGGCAAGCGGTCTGTAACTATTACAATTCATGGGGTCTTTATATTTTTTGAGAATAGGAATCGTTATAGATTTTTTTATTTGGAAAATTATCTGACAAAAATATTTTATTAAATATCTTTAAAATTATGGATTTATTACAGGTACATAGGTATTTAATCATACCAATGGAGATCTGATCTTAACCGGATGAGGAGTCTTTCCTGAAATTCAGTGCAGTTAGACAGTTGTCTATGGACAATTATTGATTAATTGGATCTAATAAATGATTACTGATCACTATCATGAATAGTACTGATTCGATGGACTGTTTTATGTTTAGGAAGTAGTAGTTTTATGTTTATGTTTGAGTAGTTAAAGGTAGTAAAGAAATGTTTAGCCAGAGTATTTGCTAATGTTACAGGGCCAGTTTCTTAGTCGTCCCTAATTTGCAAGTAACCTATCCATGAGGTTGATAACAAAAAACGAGGATTATCTATCTAACTATCTGCCTAAAACACTTCCTGGTTTATTACAGCTAATCTTACTGAGTTAGAAATTAAAAGTTCTGCTATGATATTTTTTACTTATGCATCTTTTCTGTCCACTTTGTATGTATCTATCCGAGGATGATCGATGAAAATGTTTTTCAAATGCCTTCTATTCTGATATCCGCTTCTTTTTTTTTTTTATTTAGCTCTGTAACGTGTGGTGAAATGCTGGTTTTAAATAGGTTGTTTTTCTTGCTATTTGTGTCTATTGTAATATTTCTGCTATTGGTAAGAATGTTAGTCAGTTCAATCAATTAAGCAACAAAATATTTAAAAAAATACTTGATTCTTAGACTAATCCTATGTAATTTACCAATATGAATACTCATTATTAATTACAGCA
>NW_027105362.1:4115-4934 GCF_000696795.3 Halyomorpha halys | reverse complement strand
CACCCCAATTTTTGATTACTTTAATGAAAACTATGTATAATTACTGGTCAAAATTGTTAAATCTATCAAGTATAGGTAGAGGGAATAAAAAATGGCGGCTGTTTAAGAGCGATAAAAAAATTAAATTTTTCATTGGAAGCTCTATATCTTAAAAGGTAGGAACAACACAAGATAAACAACTATACATCAATTTATTTTTGCATATATCATGAAAACTACTATTCCTATGACGATAAACATCACAAACTACTTTATAGCCCATTAAACTAGCCTTAATTTGAGTGCTAATAGACATCTGTACGTCACATAGTTCTTGAGATATAGATTTCTCAACATGAATTAACTAACAACTAATCATTCAGTAGATTTTAAAGAAATTTTGCTCTTTAAAAAGCTATATCTCGAGAACTATTGGACGTAAATAGCTCTTTTATGGCTAATATTTCAGCAAATTTGCTCTTCTTTAAATAATGTGCTGTTAGGTTTTCTAGTGTTGTTGGTAGTTTTTAAGATATAGACCACCGAATGAAAAATTAGTGTTTTTTAAGGTTTTGAAACAGCCGCCATTTTTTATTTCCCCTATCTATACTTGGCAGACTCATCAATTTTGACTATTAATTATACATTGTTTTTATTAAAGTAATCAAAAATTGGGGTGAGATGACTGCCTCTTTTTCTTCCCGGCTATTGTACTATCAGTTTAGTTATTTGTTTCATTCTGGACAAATGATTGAATTTATTGCTTATTATATCTATTTAGTTTATAACGGTAAATAAAAATATGTAATTAAACTATATGGTAATAATATATTATAAAAA
>NW_027105362.1:0-315 GCF_000696795.3 Halyomorpha halys | reverse complement strand
TAACATGAATCAGAATCTATTCCAAAAAAATTAGTTTATTATTTCTGGACTAAATAAACCTTATTAGTAAGTTGCATTCTTCGTTTTGGTTGGGTAAAATTGTCAAGCTGCATGCCTCTTGCATCACTTCTCCAATCAAAGTTCGATGCATATTTATGAGAGAATAAGTAACAAGTTAATTGGGTTGTTTTATATGCGAATAAACTTGATGCTATTTTAGGACAAAGGGATGTGTTGTAAAAACATCAAACTCACAAATAGTTTGGTATCGCTAAATAAAAAAATGCCTAGTATCATGATTTAGAAAAAAAAAAA
>NW_027105361.1:4765-5089 GCF_000696795.3 Halyomorpha halys | reverse complement strand
TGTTTTATTTTATTTATAAATTATTTTCTTAATATTAACTATTTATTTTTCTTCTTAGCCATGATCAAAACGGGTTGAAGGCATATAGTCTATAGTCTATATATTATATTGAAATAATCTAATATTAGCTATTGTTATCAAATCATCTAATGCATTCTAGTAGAGATAAAATGATATTGGGAATGTTTCCAACAGGAAAGCTCTGTAAGTGAGTTTAGACAAACATCATCATCGCCGTGAATTACCTTATATCATTTAAAAAAATCCTGCCGTTCAACATACATACCAGATCTTAAATTCAAATACTTAGTTCATTCTCATGAT
>NW_027105361.1:0-870 GCF_000696795.3 Halyomorpha halys | reverse complement strand
CCATTTATCTTTTTTAAATGTTTGTTTTACCAAACATTTAACTGTTGCCGAAACCCGGGAACTTTAGATATCGGAGTAATATTTGTTTTAAAGAAGAATTTTTAAATTTTTTCGTTGTTTTCTCAAATTCCAATTTTTTTTCCTTCTCTATTTTTTTAAAATAATGGCTGCCAACAGTATCGTCACACAAGCGGTCTTAAACCTGGAAGCTTTAAATCAAAATGGGGTCTAGAACCCACCTCCCATGGAGGTGACTCCACCATCACCGAAGATTGCCCCACTACCGGAAGTTTCTCTAGCGGGAGCCCACGCTACAACATTTGAGTGGGTAAAAGTACAAAAAACATCCGCCTAAGACTTGAGGAACGCCGTTTCTGATCTCGAACGGTTTACCGGAAAATCTACTCGATAGTGAAGACGCGGAGACATTAAAAAAAGCAGTAGTCTGCAGAGTGAAGAGGAGCGCCCTCAATCAGATTCAGGCGGACGAAGAGACCCATTGTAGAGTTATCGAGGAAAGATTAAAGAAGGCATACGGAGGAGGACGGTGAGCCCTAGAGCAGGTCATATTCATGATGATTAGAGAGACAAAGAAACCGAAGAAGTCTAGTGGGCAGTATGCCGCGGAACTCCTGACACGCTGCAACTGAATCTCTAATAAACTCAATGAGATGACGGAAACAATCCAGGTAAAGGGTCGGGTGCAATTCTTGGCACTAAAGGTTCAATTGCTATAAGAGCTGGGAAAGAAGGAGGGATTTCCAAGAGAGCGTTTGTTTGTGGAAAGTACTGAAAATCTGATGGATGCAAGCGCTCAAGTGGTGGAGGCCCGAATGGAAATGCCGGGGTGGACCCAGATAGAATTTAGTG
>NW_027105360.1:0-1114 GCF_000696795.3 Halyomorpha halys | reverse complement strand
TATGTAAACCTTCTGATAATGAGTTGACTTTTCCAAAATTTAGGGTAAATATAGATCATAATCGATGTATCGATCAAGTAAAATTTATTTATTGATTTTTTGTTTGTTTAATATTTACTATTTACATACTCCAACATTTTTTGTCTTAAAACTTATTTTATAAATTTTAGGCCTCGACTTATATTCAAGAAAAAAAAAATTGTTCTCTTATATTCTTTTTGTTTTTAAGAATCTTTGAAAGAAACTAAAATAATGTTAGAAATAATTTAAATGAAACTCAATTTATACTTACAAAAGGCTATATGTCACTTTAATAATAATGATGTGAAGCGGTACAAGCCATGTAGGGTCAGAAGTTCAATACTTTAAGGAATTACTGTTTTTGAGGGCTCTCGAACCCAAAGGGCTTACAGCTGCAGTAACACAATAAGCTGAAGGCAACATCTATAAAAACAATCGAAACTTGCAGAACGAAGAATATTACACAACGGAAAAAAACGGATGACTAATCTTCGTCAATCACCAACAGTGACCCAAGCCATCATACTGCACTGCGTCATCACAATAAATCGAGACATGTCACGACTATACTTTCTTGTAATATTTTATGTCACTATACTCTATATATGTTGTCAGACAGTTTTGAGTATGAAAAATATACTTATAAAAATATTTATAAAAAAATAGACTGTAGTGAGTGATTCCAGATCTCGTAGATTAATCAATAATATAAAACATTGGTAATATTTAATTATCATCTCATTCTATATCTTACTTTTCCCTTAGATTTTGTACTGAAAAGATATGCACTAAAAATGGATGAGGCCATGTAGGATATTGTTTGTATATTTTAATACTATTCAGTAAAAATTGAAAAAAAAAATTAAAAACACATATAAACAACTGAAGACAATTAATTAAAATCGTAATATTATACATAATTATACCAAAATACTTCGGGATCTTTCCCCTGGTTGAAATATTGAAATATTTTCATTTAATGAGTATTCCTGTAATGTGCAAATGATGGTTGACAACTTATCAGTCATTCAGTCCCTTCTATACTATATCGTACTTAATAATATGTACAATAAACACCTTTTTTTGGAAATAT
>NW_027105359.1:2828-4806 GCF_000696795.3 Halyomorpha halys | reverse complement strand
ATATAAAGCACTGTAGATCATGTGACGGTTCATATAAAGCACTGTAGAGCATTTAACGGTTTATATAAAGCACTGTAGATCATGTGACGGTTCATATAAAGCACTGTACGGTTCATATAAAGCACTGTAGACCATTTAACGGTTTATATAAAGCACTGTAGATCATGTGACGGTTCATATAAAGCACTGTAGAGCATTTAACGGTTTATATAAAGCACTGTAGATCATGTGACGGTTCATATAAAGCACTGTTGAGCATTTAACGGTTTTTACACTGTACATCATGTGACGGTTCATATAAAGGACTGTAGAGCATTTAACGGTTTATATAAAGCACTGTAGAGGATTTAACGGTTTATAAAAAGCACTGTAGATCATGTGGCGGTTCATAAAAAACATTATAGAGCATATGACGGTCCATATAAAAACTCGAGCAGAAAAGTGATTAGTCCGTTTGTCCAAAAGTGTCGTAACTTAATTAGCAGGATGGATTCGATTTTGTTTACTGTGTAGTTATTTTATTTTCTCACTTTTTCTTTTCCTGTTTCAAGTATGAGGACCTGAATCTAATGAGATCAGTAAAAGTTGCGTGTGATAGCGTACCTAGCTGCTCCCGAAGGGTATTGCTGAGTCCTTTTCAAATTATTTTTCTTAGTGGATCATTACATTAGTATTGGAGATGGCTTTAACTAATATAGTTTACTTAAAATTTAAATTTTAACCAGGTTGTAACCTTTATTACAGGCCCAAACTAAGGTGCACCTTGTACATAGATATTGAGCTCTAGGCAATAACAGATGTAAATGATTTTTTTTTTAAAATGAGACGTTTTCATTTTAAAAAATATATTAGGAAGCTATTGCAGCTTACCTATTAATAATAATTTAGTTTGTATTTACACATTTTCTTTTGTCTTCTAAGAAGACTCAGGAAAGTTTTTTTAATTTTTATCTTTAAAAGTAAAACTATTTTAGTTATTTTAATATATTACAATTTTTTTTTAAATTTTTCAATTAAGCTACAATCGATTTGGCTAAGCCCCACTACCTCGTTGAAATAGCTAAGAATATCTTTTTGAAATAGGAGTTGTTACAAGAAGACAAGGAGAGGTCAATGAGAGCCTGTTGACTCAATCCCTCGGGCTCCTGATGAAATTTTCATTCCTAAATCACTTCATCCACCTTTCTCATTTCCTTCTTCCTTTATTATCCTTGGTCCTTCTCCCTTCCACTCTCCCGGTTACAAAACAGTTGTTTCACACTGCTTATTGCTCCGAGAGCCAAGAAAAAAGGGGAAAAGCCAAGATAGGGTTTGTTGTTTTAAATTATTAAACCTGAATTTTTTTTCCTTTATTTTTGAATAAACGGTACTCACTTTCTTTCATACTTTTTATTTTAAAGCCTTTCTTTATTTTATTATTTTTAGCCTATTTATTTTTAATAAATCTATCTAATATAGTTTATATATAAGATTATATTTTATGTGTGTGTATGTGTATATATATATATATATATTATTTTGTTGTCAGAAAGGCCGTTTGTTTAGAGAAGTAGTCGATATAGGAATAGTCCCCACAGGAATTGAGCAGTAATGGTACAGTAAAGAGATTGCATGGCCAATAACTATTGAAGCTGAAATTGTTGACAGTGGATTTTGGCTGGACTAAGGCTGGTTTTGAACGAATATCATATTCTGAATGGTTAACAATTTGTTTAAAATTTAATTCAAAAAATGTAGATAGCTGTTATAACACCTCGGAAAGCATTTCTCTAGAACAAAAACCATTTAATCTACCAGTATTACCGAATAGCCTATCTTGCTGCCAATCAGAATCACAGTAGATGTTGAGGATCGTTTGATTGCCTTTTGAATCAGTCTCAAGAATTGGTCTACGAGTGTATTATAATAATGGAAGGTAGAGTCCAGTCTATAGTTCTTTGAAGGTAATATCTAGCCTATAGTTCTTTGAAGGTAGTAT
>NW_027105359.1:978-1108 GCF_000696795.3 Halyomorpha halys | reverse complement strand
CGATAATGTTGATATAATAATAACCAATGATATTTTGGACTGGTTGCGATAATGTTGATATAATAATAACCAATGATATTTTGGGCTGGTTGCGATAATGTTGATATAATAATAACCAATGATATTTTGG
>NW_027105359.1:0-414 GCF_000696795.3 Halyomorpha halys | reverse complement strand
CTGGTTGCGATAATGTTGATATAATAATAACCAATGATATTTTGGGCTGGTTGCGATAATGTTGATATAATAATAACCAATGATATTTTGGGCTGGTTGCGATGAATTGGATCTGCAGCCTGACCAACGATAACTCCTCTATTGAGGCTCGAGGGGATATTGTTCCGAATTGCTTATGGAACGGAATTATTTTCCTTTAAATGTCCCACTACCAAGATGATTTTCTTGCTATAAGAATAATTTTATTATTAATTTTATTTCTGATAAAAGTATTTCTTTCTTTTATCTTTTATATATCCAAAGACTGAATAATCTTATTTTTACACTATAAGGTCACGAGGCCATCTTCTTTTCAGGCGCCTCGGAGGATTGCCAGGAATGGAAGAGGAAGCAAGGTTAGAAACTAGTGGGTTT
>NW_027105358.1:4352-4751 GCF_000696795.3 Halyomorpha halys | reverse complement strand
AAAAAAAAATGTTATCTATGTATTATATTATATCATGTAAAAATATGTAACTTATATTTGTCCAGTCACGGATTGATCAGTATGCTGTTTAATGTGGCAACCCGATGTATTTGGGCAGCATGGATGAATAAAGTATTTCTTTTTCCTCTGAATAACTGTACGTAGAAATAAATCTATTTAAATTAATGAATACATTTCTGTAGTGTTTTGATTATTTTTGAAGTTGAAATGTATGTTATTAAACGTTATTATTATGAAAACTTTTAAAATTCCTTTTCTTGATGTAAAGTGTTCGGTCAGATGTTCTATATCCGTATCAATTATCACCAGGTTTAGATTAGGTTTTGTTGAGTGTTTGCGGCTTTAGCGCACTTGCTCAGCCTCCACTGGCTCATTACC
>NW_027105358.1:0-667 GCF_000696795.3 Halyomorpha halys | reverse complement strand
TCCATGATAGAAAACTGTCTCCGCGAAAATAGTACTTGATTATATATCGATATATTGATTAGATATCGAGATAATGTTTTAGATATCAACTATCACTAGGTCCATTAACAAAATAAGTACAATGAGAAGAGTAACAATCTATAATCTCACTAAATAATATATACTGCTTGCTAACTACTCTAATAACCACAATTATGTATATATCTTATTAAATGATATATACTGCTTGCTAACTACTCTAATAACCACAATTAAAGTATATATCTTACTAAATAATATATACTGCTTGCTATTAACCACAATTAAAGTATATATCTTATTAAATGATATATACTGCTTGCTAACTACTCTAATAACCACAAGAAGTTTTTTTTTTATAATTTAAATTTCAAGCAGAGTAGGAAGTTTGAAACTTCTTATCAAGTTTGAAAATAGATAAAAAGAGTAAAGTTAGTTTAAATGTACTAAGCACTATTGTGAAGTAAACCATTAATATATTACACTGTTGTAATATTTTTGCAATATTATTATAATATTATTGCAATATCTATTATTTTGTCCCTATTTTCAAATCTTTTTTTTTTGTTCTATCCAATACAAATGATTCTCATTCATATTAAAATTTACGCACGTTCTGTGATACTTTGGAACAAGTGCAAGTTCAAAA
>NW_027105357.1:11321-11550 GCF_000696795.3 Halyomorpha halys | reverse complement strand
AAAAAAAAAACTTTTGTATGTATGTTGTCCAAGAAATCACATGTCATTGGAAGGCCGTCTTACGCAACATTCAAATTATTCTGAACAGAAAAGATTCTACTTCTAGTTGTCATTGTGATGTTGCAATGTTATATGTGGTCTCACTAATCCCAATGTTGGAGGCGATCTAACAGCTTAAGAGTCTTTACCACAATAAAAATAAATGCAAAATATTTTCTGCAAATAGAAG
>NW_027105357.1:7460-7713 GCF_000696795.3 Halyomorpha halys | reverse complement strand
CAGCTGCTGTATATATGATCATGTAACTATATTAATGGCAGACAACACCTATTTGGCGTAAAATTCAATTAAAAACTGTTAATTACAAGTTAATGGATGGCCATACTTCATTGACGCTTAGCCCGAATGATATTTAATCATCTCTAAGAATGACAGTTGTATCTACCCCACCATCATCAAATAATGAAATATATTTTCTGTAAGTAGGCAGAATAAGTGTTAATATGGTCACTCAATTATTGAGTTCCAGTTA
>NW_027105357.1:3976-4271 GCF_000696795.3 Halyomorpha halys | reverse complement strand
TTTTTATCATTATTAGCATTGTAGGCAAACTCTAAGAGGGGGAGGACGGAACCTTGCATAACAAATGAAATGAAAAAAAAAAACTTGTGTATCTAGGCGAAAAAAACATATAATGTCAGATGGACACACTTATTTTAATAAATTAAAATGATACTCGATAGAAAAGATTCTACTTCTAGCGTTATCGTGATGTAGGCGATTTGAGCGGTTTGGAGCGAGGTATAGTCTTATTTCCCAATGTTATATGAAATCTCTAAGGCTGAGAGTTTTCAATAAAAGTGAAAATTGTTTTTAT
>NW_027105357.1:0-311 GCF_000696795.3 Halyomorpha halys | reverse complement strand
GTTGCTGCGGGAAAATCAAAGCAGCGTTTTTTGGAAAATAATGAAAATTGGTTGGATGAAGAGATCAAATTCGAGGTTCGACGTACTGTGTCGCGATCTTCCACTTCATTCATCTTCCACTTTCAAGATTCCACTTAAGTAGGAAGACCACGGAAAGATTTTGACGAGGCATCGTATAAAACAAAAAAACGTATAGTTGAGGACCTCGTTAAATCACGTAGTGTCGCGGAATTAGTGACTGCTTCAGAAGTAGCAGTACGTGCAGAAGGGAAAAGAAACATTGCTAAAGCAATTAAAAACATAAACGAATG
>NW_027105356.1:1096023-1102164 GCF_000696795.3 Halyomorpha halys | reverse complement strand
ATTTATATATTTTTTCTTTTTTTTTAAATTTTATGTTTATTTACTTATTTTATTTTTTGTATGAAAATGTACAATTATCACTATTAGTCCCTGCCTAATTTTGTGGCAGATTGTAATATTACCAATAAATAAAGTAATTATCAATAAAAAAACTATTACTACCTAGGTATAATTTCTAGTCGGACTTCTTGATTACTAAATTTGATTCTATGTTTCAGATAAATCCTCCTGTAGCTATTAGCACCTACAGGTGACAACTTTAAAATTGTATACAAATTATGTGGATATCTTTAACTAGAGCTGCACACCTAAAGAGCATCATTTGAACTATTGTTTATTTGTAAAATTAATAAGATCTGGTGTGTTGTGCAAATATTAGTCATTATAATCATATTTTTGAAGGCGCTCTGAGGTTTCAACAACTTGGATGATCTACACTTTGCTTTACTCTATTTACGGAACGAAAAAGGCACGCAAAGCATTATTGATTACTTCATATATGGTCGTGAGAACAGGAGGTTTTTGAAAGTTGAGCTTTCTGAATTTCAGTCTTCACAATCGGAATAAGATCATTTGATACAATTAGTTTCCTATAGATCTTCAATTTCGAAAAATGTCTTAAGTTTTATATCAGAGTGATTTTTTATGTTTGCATAAGTATACCGAGTTTAATTTTATACAAACTAAGTTAGGTAAGATTTACATGTAATAATACTATATATATTGAATAATAAGGCAGATTAGTGCAGGCTTTGGGTGTTTAATACACATTATGGTTTTTTGTTGCACAGTTTTGCACATTGTTGGTTTTTTACTGTCCGAAAATCCGGTATCTACTCAGGCTTTAGTTTTCATATCTTCTTACAATAAGATATTCATTCTTCTATTAGATTATGATTTTTTTGAAAGTTGGAATCATGTTTTTTTTTCTGCCTACAAGGCTCATCCCTTGCAAGATTCCTCCGCCTAGGATGACCGACTGTTCCAGAGACCTAGGCCTAAGAGGACGAAATGATAAGGCTATCTAGTGTGAAGACCTGGGCTAAGTGCCGAGAGCAAAGACTATCGGAAGGGCAGTAAATAAGGCGCTCCTGATCCCGACCAGTGGACCGGTAATGGCGGCCGATCCGCGGATAAAGGAGCACGCTATCCTAATGGCCGGCCTCGGTGATTTCTGGCCGCTATCGAGGAGCCACTAAAAGCCCGCCGATTTATTGACTCGCCACATATCAGCGCCCTTCCGCCTCTTATCTGCAATTAGGGGCCGCTACCGCTCCTTGTCTTCGGCACCTCTTCCATCGAGGATGGCCCCTCTGTCGGCGAATTTGTGGTCGCTGCTAGTCGGCCCGAGGATCCGGAGGGTGCTGGATTGATAGAGGTCTTCGCGCACTCCGTGTCAAGACAAGGTTTACATTTTTGCAACCACTGGAATTGACAGTATTGATAAGTAGCACCTGTATTAATTTGTGAAATCACTCAGCTTTCTCATAAACTCCGAGTTCTTTATTTTGCTCACTTTGCTTAATATGTTTTTATTTAAAGGTTTAGAAAAACTAATATGTTTTCCTTGTTTGTTATGACAATAGAGAAGAGATAGGCATAATAAAAATTTTTATTGGAAGAACATAGTTGACCATATGAAGTAGATTGTAGGAAGATAGTCAGATGGTGGTCAATAAAGGTTTCAAAATGGTAAAAGAAAACTATTTATTGTTAACCAACGTTTCGCCCCGCTTTGCAGTGCTTCGTCAGGGCTCAATGAAAAACAAGATGTAAACATTGTAAGAATTAAGAAAATAAATAAATAATTTTTGGTTTGTTTATAAAATATATAAAAGAAATAATAATTATAATTTAAGGAAGAATACATATAGGAGGACTAGAAACTAGTTACTAATAGATATAACTAGATGCGATAGAACTCTAAATACAGAACTACAGTAATAAATCGTCGAAAAATATTCGTTAGAACTAGTAATAAATATAGCAAAGAGGTAGGTGTAAAAAGGTAAATATAAGGTGAAAAATATATGGTAAAGGTGAGGTATAGGTGCAAGTAAAAGAAAACATCAAGTTAATTTTCTTAAAACGGTTTATATCTTAGTCCTCCTATATGTATTCTTTCTTAATTTATTATTAATATTTCTTTTATATATTATATAAAAAAAATTATTTATTTTATTTTCGTATTTTCTCTGTATATTTATTTTTAGTGTTTTGTCAATTTTTACAATGTTATGGCTAAATGTACCTCTTCGTAGGATGCACCAAAATCAGTAGAATTTATTTTACTTTTATTTTATTATTTTCTTCTGAATGGATAGTCCGATTTTGGATCTATAAAGTGCATTTTGTGTTTTTTGAATATAGAATTTGCTGAAATTAGTTTTAAAAAACACCAATCGAATATGGAAATTAAGATGCTAAAATATGAGTTGACGATAACTTTTTTTTTAAATGTGGGCTTATAGGTATTTTCAGAACTGTTTTGCAATCACTGTGAAATAGGGCGAAACGTTAGTTAATGATAAATAGTTTTTTACTATTTTGATACCTAACCGCCACCCGGAATATCTTCATAAAATCATTATTTGTGTCTATTATATATTCCATATCGTGTTTAGATATTTATTTCATGAATTTCTATATAAATAAATTTCCACCACATTGGTTTTATAATTTATTTTTCCAAACCATATACTACAAGAGCACAGTGGGAAAAAGATGTGTTCTTTTACCCCAATTTACGATTTCTTTAATGAAAACTATGTACAATTACTAGCCAAAATTCATGAGCCTGTCATGTATAGCTTGTTGTGGGAACAAAACATGCCGCCTGTTTTAAAACGTTAATAAAAATTAACGCTCAGAGCTCCATATCTATAAAACTGTCAACACTAGGAATTATTATATCAACTCGTTTAAAGTACAGTAAATTTGCTAAAGTATGAACCCTAAAATAGCTTTTCACTATCAGTAGTTTCCGAGATACTGTTTTTTAAAAAGCAACATTTCATGAACAAATGTACTTAAAAATCAGTAATTAGTGAATGTCTTGTGGGAAATTTTTATCTGAGGAACCATGTCTGAGCTGTACAGATGTCTATTAGCATTTAAATTAAAGCTAGTTATATGTGCTTTCAAGTAGTTTTTTTACGTTTACCGTCCGAGGAGTAATATTTTTCATGATAAATCTAGGTTAGCTTAGATAAATTTATTTCTAGTTGTTCGGACAAGATAACTTACTCTTGGGCTTTTGAACTATAACTTATCTGTTATCTGATTTTATTTTGTGCCTATATCTGAATATATTACCTATTGAAAGTAAATAGCTCTTTTAGGGCTTATATGTTACCTAATGTATTCTTCATTAAATGATGTTTTATTACGTTTTCTAGTGTTGGTGGTAGTATTAAAGATATGGAGCTCTGGACGAAATGTTAATTTATTTTAACGTTTTAAAACAGCTATTATTTTGTATTCTCCCTGACTATATGACTTGACAAACTCATTTTTCAGTTTTGACCAGTAATATTACATGCTTTTCACTAAAGTAATAAAAAATTGGGGGTCTTTTTTACTAATTTAGTTTCTATGATAAGACAAATATTAGTACAATCAAATCAGACAACCTCACTCCAATATTAAAAAAAATTACCTATTTTATATTACCAAGTACAAGTACGTGCGAAAATTCCCAGGGGTTTGCGAGCCAGGATCGGGATGGAGGTATGGTTAAATTGTGTTTTTTAATGTTTTTGCTCATTTTATCGAAAATGATTGGATTCCGTGAAGTGAATTTCGTACAAGATTAAAATACAATAAATTTCCCTTTAAAAGATGTAATTTAACGTATTTTTCTGTTTATTTAAAAAAATCCCATGAATTCCTGCCCCACAGTATCCTTTAATAATACCTCACTTATTCCTGTCGAACAGATCCATTACTTAGGACTACATCTGAACAAACGAATAACATGGAATCCCCATACAAGATTGAAAAGACAGGAAACTGCTCCTAGATTCCGACTATTACATTTACTAATCGAACGGTCCAAACTTGCAATCCATTACAAAAGACTGATCTACATGACTATAATAAGGCCTATCTGGACATACGGAGTAGACCTTTGGGCTTGGAATTCCTCTCGTATCCAACCCTTATAGTCCAAAATCTTACGTAACGTAAAACTCTTAATTCTCCTTACTTTATCACAAATTAAGTCATCCATCAGGACTTTAATGTTCCATATGTTGCTGATTTGGTCTGAATCAGATATAAATACTTTCATGATAAACTTCCCAACCACCCAAACCCACTTGTTTCTAGCCTTGCCTCTCCTTCAATACATGATAAAGGCGTCTGAAAAAAAAGATGGCCCTGAGATCTTCTTCTCTTCCGACGTTATTGGAGTTCTATCAATGGGTAGATTCTTCACTTGTTCATATCATGCCATTTTATATCTAACAGCAAATTTACTATTTGTATATAATTGTATGAAGTTGTAAATAACAACAGAAATTTTTTTTTTTTAATTGAGCACACTGATTTTTTATTACTGTGAAAGGTACACATTTTTTTTTCTTAGTGAAAAACATTCTTGCAAAACCATGACATTATCAGACGTCTATGAAGGGTATTCCTGGCTCTTCAAATTCTTGGGATTTTGAATTTATTCTCTATGGGTTACACTTCTTACATTTCTCCAATTGTTCTTCAATTTACCAAACTCCAGAATTTACAATGAAATATAGTACTTTTTTTCTATAGGATTCTCATAGCTAATTTTTTTTTTTTTTAAACTTTATTTAATTGATAGATATTACAATCTGCCACACCATTGTGGGCAATACTTAACAGTGGATAATGATCACATTCATACTAAAATAAAATAAGAATGAAAATAAATAAATAATAAAAAAAAGAAATAAAAAAGTACATAAAAATAAATATAATATATACAAGAAGAAGGATAAAGAAAAAGAACATAATCAAACTATGTATGAAAATGAAATAAATAAATAAAATACTATAATCTCTAGTCACATTCACACTGTTATATACAATATTTACACTACCGACCATAGGATAGCTGAGCCCACTCTATCCTCCACGTGTGAGGGGTAGAGCAGAGCTCAAAAGATCCCAGCGCATCACTTTAGAGAGTCTCTCATGGCAAATTAGATTTTAAAACGAATTTATATTAGAAACCTTTAAATGCTAAAGATGTATCATAAAACAGCATTTAAACCTTTTCTGTTTAGGATCATTGACAAGTAAACGGTTCTGAAAATCATAAAAAAATTGAAGAAAAAAATAGTTTTCAAATAGAGGCTTCATATGTCATGATGTCGACAATTTTTGTCTTTCTAGGCTCTTTAACCTTAGGACGCGTTAAATAAAAAAAATTCCACAATATTAATTAATCGTAAAATCTAATTTCCAATCAGATTAATTAAACAATAGTATCCAATTTTAATGAAAATTCTACAGTTTAGTGCACTAGAGAAAAACTGAGGAACTTTGGAAAATTTATAATACCTCGAAAAGATATACCAAATGCCACTATCATTGTGGTGATCAAAGGCGTATAGTGTGACACCTTGTATATAAATCACTAACAGCGCTCCACATGACTCAGTCACTTGACCACAATGAGCAATTAGCAGTGCAGTAGATCAGCTAGTCTTGAGCTTCTTCATATATATCATTTAGTGCTGGAGAGCATTAGTAAATTTAGGAATAGTCTATTCACTATAGTCCGAACTGGGTCCAGTTTCAAAGAAACTAATGGTTTTTTTTTAAATTTCTTTACCGCTACCGCGATCTATTTAAATTTTTTATCGGGTCAAAGCACTTCGGAGTCACCTAATTCCAAATAATAATAATATTTTTTATTTATCCTTGGACTTTTCCCTTTAAAATAATATTACGGGTGTCAGAATTTAGGCTTTAGAGCCTTAGAGTAGTATTATAAACCATCATAAGTATAATTATAATTATGAATTAAATAAGATAACATTTTTTTTTCAATAATTTATTGATATTTACAACTGTATACATATATACACATCGAGTAAATTTGCTGTAAGTGGTATTATGACATGATAAAAACATGTGGAGAATCTACCCATTGATAGA
>NW_027105356.1:1087664-1093658 GCF_000696795.3 Halyomorpha halys | reverse complement strand
AAGCCAGGTTAGAAACGAGTTGGTTTGGGTGGGAAGTTTATTATGGAAGGATTGGTATCTGGTTCTGGCCAAATCGGCAACATAGGGGGCATTGAGGTCCTGATGGATGATTTGATTTGTGACAAAGTAAGGAGCATTAAGGATTTTACGAAGGATTTTGGACTGTAAGGATTAAATTCGAGAGGAATTAGATTTTAGTGGAGCCCCATAGCTCAACTCCGTATGTCCAAATAAGATACAAAATAAACTATTATAATTAACAGAATATATAACTTAAAACTGTATATCATGTGGTGACTAACTTCTAATAAAAAGGGATAAAAAAAATCCAATAAGTTTAAACAAACATCAGAATTATCAAAAACAGAAGATAAACAAATCAACATGAAATGTAATGAAATAAAATGAATCCTCTAACAAATAATAAATCTTAAGAATATAATTCTAATAAAATGAAATAAATTATAATACTAATATCCTTATATAGCTTAATAGATATTTTAAAAATTTAATTTTAATTATAAAATTTGAAATGTGAGAAATTATATTAAATTATATATGTTAAGATAATTTTTTTTTTGTTGAATAACTTTATTGTTGTATGCATAGTATGGTATCTGTCAATTTGTATTGTAGAGTATCTGATGGTGGGACGATGGCGTCGAAACGTTATAGCTGATAAAGAACTTTTATAAGGAAGAGCTATTCATCTCAACTCATTAAATGAGACTAATAGTATATTCCAAGTTATTTATAATTTTTCATTTATTCTTAATTTTTTTTCTGATTATTTTTTTATATTGGCTTATTTTAAGCCAAAATTTCAATATGCCAATTTTTTTAATAAATTGATTATAATGGATTGAATATTTGTCTAGGGTCCCTGGAAAAGAGAAATATCAGATAAATGGGAGTGGAAGAGATAGAATTAAAAATATATGATAAGGAAGAAACCAAGAAGAAAGCAAGATTTAATAGAAAACAGATGGAAAAAAATATATAAAAAATAATACAGGAACAAATAAATGTAATCTAATTATATATATTTAAAAGAAGAACAACGTATTTTGTTTCATACATAATGTTATAATGTGGTATATTTTAACCTATGACTGATTTCTATGTTGTGTACTTATGGAAACCCATTATATTTGGGTTTGAAATGTTTTATTTGTCACTAAGCATTTCTCTCAGTAAAGAAAATTTATTTATTAATTTACGACGTTTCGCCTCTATTTTATTCTATTGGCTTTTTTGGAAAAAGTCTGTAAAGCTATTTTCATTTTAACCGCAACCCAGACCATCTTCATATTTCAAATTATACAGTCAATTATATATATGAATGATTCCTATATATATAATTGACTGTATAATTTGAAATATGAATAAGATGGTCAGGGTTGTGGTCAAAAAGAATAAAAATATTTAATAACAATTTAATTTGCGACGTTTCGCCTCTATTTTCAGGGCTACTGGCTTTTTTGGAAAAAGTCTGTAAAGCTATTTTCATTTTAACCGCAAACCTGATCATCTTCATGTTTTAAGAATTATTTAAAATAACATACACTTTTTGAACCCTCTTACTTCATAGAATAATAAAAGTCCACTTTATATACTAACTCATCTTAGGTAAGAATCTCAGATCAGTAGAATCGTACCACTCTCTTCAGACTAATAGTTGCACCTCAGGATATAGACAGCATCGACCTTCTGATAGGATTAATGAAAAATGTAAGGATTGGTATGTCTCTAATCTATATAATTTGGATATGAGGGGGCCCCACGTCTGGCTGGTTATTAATTCGATCCCGTATAGCTATCGAGATAGAATCGATTTCGGCTCTCCAGCTCCAGTAATGAGGGGTCTCCAGCGCTATAGTAAATAGACCACGAACCGGTCCGCTCTTCTGATTTGGTTTTGACTGCCTGGTGAAGGTCTTACATAATAATAAGACTTTTGAGAAATCATATTATATACATTTATATACAATATTTACACTACCGACCATAGGATAAAAAAAATTATTTATTTTATTTTCGTATTTTCTCTGTATATTTATTTTTAGTGTTTTGTCAATTTTTACAATGTTATGGCTAAATGTACCTCTTCGTAGGATGCACCAAAATCAGTAGAATTTATTTTACTTTTATTTTATTATTTTCTTCTGAATGGATAGTCCGATTTTGGATCTATAAAGTGCATTTTGTGTTTTTTGAATATAGAATTTGCTGAAATTAGTTTTAAAAAACACCAATCGAATATGGAAATTAAGATGCTAAAATATGAGTTGACGATAACTTTTTTTTTAAATGTGGGCTTATAGGTATTTTCAGAACTGTTTTGCAATCACTGTGAAATAGGGCGAAACGTTAGTTAATGATAAATAGTTTTTTACTATTTTGATACCTAACCGCCACCCGGAATATCTTCATAAAATCATTATTTGTGTCTATTATATATTCCATATCGTGTTTAGATATTTATTTCATGAATTTCTATATAAATAAATTTCCACCACATTGGTTTTATAATTTATTTTTCCAAACCATATACTACAAGAGCACAGTGGGAAAAAGATGTGTTCTTTTACCCCAATTTACGATTTCTTTAATGAAAACTATGTACAATTACTAGCCAAAATTCATGAGCCTGTCATGTATAGCTTGTTGTGGGAACAAAACATGCCGCCTGTTTTAAAACGTTAATAAAAATTAACGCTCAGAGCTCCATATCTATAAAACTGTCAACACTAGGAATTATTATATCAACTCGTTTAAAGTACAGTAAATTTGCTAAAGTATGAACCCTAAAATAGCTTTTCACTATCAGTAGTTTCCGAGATACTGTTTTTTAAAAAGCAACATTTCATGAACAAATGTACTTAAAAATCAGTAATTAGTGAATGTCTTGTGGGAAATTTTTATCTGAGGAACCATGTCTGAGCTGTACAGATGTCTATTAGCATTTAAATTAAAGCTAGTTATATGTGCTTTCAAGTAGTTTTTTTACGTTTACCGTCCGAGGAGTAATATTTTTCATGATAAATCTAGGTTAGCTTAGATAAATTTATTTCTAGTTGTTCGGACAAGATAACTTACTCTTGGGCTTTTGAACTATAACTTATCTGTTATCTGATTTTATTTTGTGCCTATATCTGAATATATTACCTATTGAAAGTAAATAGCTCTTTTAGGGCTTATATGTTACCTAATGTATTCTTCATTAAATGATGTTTTATTACGTTTTCTAGTGTTGGTGGTAGTATTAAAGATATGGAGCTCTGGACGAAATGTTAATTTATTTTAACGTTTTAAAACAGCTATTATTTTGTATTCTCCCTGACTATATGACTTGACAAACTCATTTTTCAGTTTTGACCAGTAATATTACATGCTTTTCACTAAAGTAATAAAAAATTGGGGGTCTTTTTTACTAATTTAGTTTCTATGATAAGACAAATATTAGTACAATCAAATCAGACAACCTCACTCCAATATTAAAAAAAATTACCTATTTTATATTACCAAGTACAAGTACGTGCGAAAATTCCCAGGGGTTTGCGAGCCAGGATCGGGATGGAGGTATGGTTAAATTGTGTTTTTTAATGTTTTTGCTCATTTTATCGAAAATGATTGGATTCCGTGAAGTGAATTTCGTACAAGATTAAAATACAATAAATTTCCCTTTAAAAGATGTAATTTAACGTATTTTTCTGTTTATTTAAAAAAATCCCATGAATTCCTGCCCCACAGTATCCTTTAATAATACCTCACTTATTCCTGTCGAACAGATCCATTACTTAGGACTACATCTGAACAAACGAATAACATGGAATCCCCATACAAGATTGAAAAGACAGGAAACTGCTCCTAGATTCCGACTATTACATTTACTAATCGAACGGTCCAAACTTGCAATCCATTACAAAAGACTGATCTACATGACTATAATAAGGCCTATCTGGACATACGGAGTAGACCTTTGGGCTTGGAATTCCTCTCGTATCCAACCCTTATAGTCCAAAATCTTACGTAACGTAAAACTCTTAATTCTCCTTACTTTATCACAAATTAAGTCATCCATCAGGACTTTAATGTTCCATATGTTGCTGATTTGGTCTGAATCAGATATAAATACTTTCATGATAAACTTCCCAACCACCCAAACCCACTTGTTTCTAGCCTTGCCTCTCCTTCAATACATGATAAAGGCGTCTGAAAAAAAAGATGGCCCTGAGATCTTCTTCTCTTCCGACGTTATTGGAGTTCTATCAATGGGTAGATTCTTCACTTGTTCATATCATGCCATTTTATATCTAACAGCAAATTTACTATTTGTATATAATTGTATGAAGTTGTAAATAACAACAGAAATTTTTTTTTTTTAATTGAGCACACTGATTTTTTATTACTGTGAAAGGTACACATTTTTTTTTCTTAGTGAAAAACATTCTTGCAAAACCATGACATTATCAGACGTCTATGAAGGGTATTCCTGGCTCTTCAAATTCTTGGGATTTTGAATTTATTCTCTATGGGTTACACTTCTTACATTTCTCCAATTGTTCTTCAATTTACCAAACTCCAGAATTTACAATGAAATATAGTACTTTTTTTCTATAGGATTCTCATAGCTAATTTTTTTTTTTTTTAAACTTTATTTAATTGATAGATATTACAATCTGCCACACCATTGTGGGCAATACTTAACAGTGGATAATGATCACATTCATACTAAAATAAAATAAGAATGAAAATAAATAAATAATAAAAAAAAGAAATAAAAAAGTACATAAAAATAAATATAATATATACAAGAAGAAGGATAAAGAAAAAGAACATAATCAAACTATGTATGAAAATGAAATAAATAAATAAAATACTATAATCTCTAGTCACATTCACACTGTTATATACAATATTTACACTACCGACCATAGGATAGCTGAGCCCACTCTATCCTCCACGTGTGAGGGGTAGAGCAGAGCTCAAAAGATCCCAGCGCATCACTTTAGAGAGTCTCTCATGGCAAATTAGATTTTAAAACGAATTTATATTAGAAACCTTTAAATGCTAAAGATGTATCATAAAACAGCATTTAAACCTTTTCTGTTTAGGATCATTGACAAGTAAACGGTTCTGAAAATCATAAAAAAATTGAAGAAAAAAATAGTTTTCAAATAGAGGCTTCATATGTCATGATGTCGACAATTTTTGTCTTTCTAGGCTCTTTAACCTTAGGACGCGTTAAATAAAAAAAATTCCACAATATTAATTAATCGTAAAATCTAATTTCCAATCAGATTAATTAAACAATAGTATCCAATTTTAATGAAAATTCTACAGTTTAGTGCACTAGAGAAAAACTGAGGAACTTTGGAAAATTTATAATACCTCGAAAAGATATACCAAATGCCACTATCATTGTGGTGATCAAAGGCGTATAGTGTGACACCTTGTATATAAATCACTAACAGCGCTCCACATGACTCAGTCACTTGACCACAATGAGCAATTAGCAGTGCAGTAGATCAGCTAGTCTTGAGCTTCTTCATATATATCATTTAGTGCTGGAGAGCATTAGTAAATTTAGGAATAGTCTATTCACTATAGTCCGAACTGGGTCCAGTTTCAAAGAAACTAATGGTTTTTTTTTAAATTTCTTTACCGCTACCGCGATCTATTTAAATTTTTTATCGGGTCAAAGCACTTCGGAGTCACCTAATTCCAAATAATAATAATATTTTTTATTTATCCTTGGACTTTTCCCTTTAAAATAATATTACGGGTGTCAGAATTTAGGCTTTAGAGCCTTAGAGTAGTATTATAAACCATCATAAGTATAATTATAATTATGAATTAAATAAGATAACATTTTTTTTTCAATAATTTATTGATATTTACAACTGTATACATATATACACATCGAGTAAATTTGCTGTAAGTGGTATTATGACATGATAAAAACATGTGGAGAATCTACCCATTGATAGA
>NW_027105356.1:1068485-1087614 GCF_000696795.3 Halyomorpha halys | reverse complement strand
TATATATATATATACTAATCTCATGTTCGTATATCAAATCTCAAACCTCAATGATATATGGAGATATATATCCAAATTTCTCCTTTGCAACTACAGGTTTCTCAATTCTTGTCCCTATTTTCGGATATAACGGTGACTTTTGCATAAAATTACCATACAACCAGTTTGTTGGAAAAGATTGCTTTGTTAGGCGATTGTAGCAGCTAAAGTAAAAAATTAAAAACGAATAAATACTTTTTAAAACACGGTTTTGATGATTTAATGAAAGTTGCTTCATTTCATCAGCTTTCCTAAGGTATACCTAAGTTTGGGAAGCTATTCTAATTTATAAATAATACTGAGGTCGGAAGGTCAAAAATGATGGTTATTATCATTTGTCCAACAATTTTGCTTTTTATTTGTTTTGTTTTTTTAATTTATTTTTTAAGGTGTGAAGATAGTAATAAAAATGTAGCAATTAGACAATTAAATGGGATCAAGAGATAAATTTATTTTTTAATAAGTATTGCTTTCTAAATACCTTGAGCTGCTATAATACACAGTATACTAATTAGTCTTATTGAATACAATATAATAAATAATAAAATAAATTAATTAACAAAGATATGATCTTTTTCTTTTAGATATATTTTTTTCATTATAACAAAATATCACAATACAGTGTCCTCTACATGTAAAAAAAATTTGCTATATTTTTATTTATTTATTTTTTTGTTCCTTTGTTACTTCTTTTTATTTTTTTTTATAACATATTTATTTTATCTTCTTTATTTCACTCACACATTTCTGTTTTCCAGTGATCCATTAGAAACAATCAATATAATATGCAAGCTTTATTAAGTTTAATAATTTATGTTTTTAAATTTTTTGACTCACCAAATGTTGAACTTTCCAGTACTCACACATAAAAAAAATTAATAAGAAGAATTTATGAATAAATGAATATGTAGAAATAAAGTAGGTATAGTAGTACGAAAGTTCAAAACAAGTAAGGTAGTAAGGATCTGATTAATAGGTTAAAATAAATAAATAAGTTAGTACAGATAAAAACAAATAAATGAGTTAAAAAGGGGTGAGCTGGTTATAAAAATGGGGTAATTAGAAAATTAACTGGAACCAAATACTAAAACAACTGCAAATTCAGTAATATATATAGGTTTGAAGTTAGATATCAATTTATTCTTATTTATTTATTTCAATTTATTAGTAAATATATTTATTATTAATTAATTTATTATTATAATTATTATGTCATTTCCTTCGGCAAAAAGGTTGGTGGATTTAGATGAACCTAGAGGTAGTGGTTCAAATAACTGAAATGTATTCAAGATAGTTTAAATATAAATAATCAGTTGTGATCCGACAACTTAAGTTATAGAAGGTTATTTTTGTATTTTAATTTTATACTTTTACTTTTCAGGAATGTATTTTTTAAAGTCTTTATTCATTACGTCATCAGAACACTTAAAGTGCACTGAAATTTAGATCTATATATAGATGAGCGTTAAAAAAATCGCTATTTTATATTTAAAAAAAATTGAAAAACAGTAGTAATTAAAATTTAAAAAAAAATAAGGAGTAATAAAATAGGACTTATATTCAGTTTGGAATATATATAAAAAATTTTCAATCAAAATGTCATTTGTCTACAAATTTATTGTAACAAATTGATAATAGGCAGAAGAGTTTGGACTTATTTGTTGTTTGGATGACTTAGTGTATAAAGAAGAAAAAAAAAAAGTTTTATTTCAAGATATTGTCAGAGAAAAAATTAGACGTAGATTACGAGAGATTAATAAGTGGATAGTTGTTTTAGTATTTGTCCCACTTTATTTTTTAATGGTATAAGGTTTGTTTTCTTTTTAGAGTCTTTTTGACATTTCATATGTTCCAACCTGATCTTGAAGGAATAGGTAAATAATGGCTTAGCGAACCTAAAGGTTTGATAACAACCGCCGCTATATACAAGCCCTCTACTGATTTAGGTTAAATCTCAAGTCAGCAAAGGTAGATACAATCATCTTAATTACTTCGCTCCGGGAAGGAGAGCGTTCCAGGGGTGGCAGATGTTGGTCATTTTTCAGAGGTTTTTGGCCTGGCCTGTGGACAACAATAGGGGACCTTCAGGCTTGGATCTTGTATCAGCAGGGCGAAGTACAAACCCTGAGTTTCAGAATATATATATATTGCATGGTGTAAACACAAATTATTTAAAATATACGCCTCTTCATTAGGGTTTGCTACATAGGAGAAAATGCTGGAATATATAGTTTTTATCTTTTCTGTTTCTGTAGCCGTGAGTCAACACATGTGAGTTTGGAAGCCCTCCGGTGTCCACCCAGCTTAATGAAGTCGGTTCCTTTAATTAGGGGAAAAACAGGCGGTCGAGTTAGATTTTGATTGGGATATCACCTCCTTTCACAACTGTTGGTCCAGCAACAATACGTCCATACAAACTACTACATACCTGACCCTTCAGGTTGTAGCTGTACAAATTTTTTTTATTATGTATAAAATTGTTATTTGTTTCTTTCTTCAATACAAAACGAATTATCATTTCCTGAATAATATTTTTACGACTTTCGGTAATATTTTATTTCTTAAATTATTTATTATGTTTTCTTAGTCAGAAAAATACCAGTGAAGTTGGAGGGCAACTGACAAATTTTTTTCATATCTACTTGTTTTAAATTTTTTAGCTTTTGCTGAACTCTAAGCCAGAAGGAAGAACATGTGTCTGTTAATTCAGTTAGTGTTAGAGAAATGTTTTTTTGGAGATATTGAGTTTTTTCAATGCTTTAGGTGGTCTATGTGGTACTTTATTTTTTGTATACATTTTTTATAATGGACAGTCATCATTCAAGAAGATTAAGAAAATCAATCATACTTTTATATTACCCGCCTATTTATAAAACTACATTCATTACTGACAAAATTATTATTTTTGGGAAGAATGGGATAATTCCTAAATACAAAGAAAATGTATTCATAATAATCTGATAATGAACTCCTGAGCGACTTAGTTTGTCATCTTGCGGCTCTCGAGGAGCGATCTCTTGCCGGCCACCCTGACGGCCGCAGGAAGGACATTTATCTGGGAGAATTGTCGCTGTTGGTGGAATGCAGTTAGGCTGTGAAGACATTGCGCCATTAGCAGTTCACTAAGTAGTCGTGGTTAGTCGTTATATAGTGCTCTACATTATCCATAATACTCTCCAAGCCAAGCAAGCCTTCTGTAAGGGTACCCCAATCCTCAGTGCTCAAGTCTTCCGTACATAAGTCTCGTGCTCTGTCTGCAAATGATCACTACTAGTGGTTAACAATTGATTTGAAATTTGAAAATGCAGGTATATCAAAAGTAGAAAAACGTCTGAACGATACTTCACAAATCCTTTGAATCACATGAAATTTTAGAATGTGAGGATTATAATTAATGAGATTAATGCATAAAGGAAGTAAAAATCAATTCTTTCGTTTTGTTCCAGAGATTGTCACCTGCAATGAATAGTTTCATGTTATCCAATTGGTCAAATTCATTGCACAGCTTTTTTTTTTATAGCAAAAATCTAGTATATGAAAGAATCCGAGAAATAGTTTTAGGCAGTATTATATAGTGTAAGGCATTATGCAAGTTACTACACAACCGATTTAGTCAAAGTCACCAAACAATTAATGGCACGCATGCTTAAGCGAATTTGCGGTCGCCACGCCGAGTGTCGGTTTTTGGTCAGAAATCAAAGGACGCTTGTGCTCCATCCTCGTTTGTTTTCAGTTTGTACTGTTTTAGAACTGCCAAAAGATGATTATTTGTTCTCTCCGTGTTTTAATTAGTTAAAGAATTTACCCAACCTTTAGATTCAATAATTAACTCTTGTTTAAGGTAGTGTGTTCTAAAATTCTATCGATTCGGTTTAAATACATTATTTAGGAAGTGGACTCTGTTGATTTATTTCCTATTAATTGACTCTACATTTATTTAACTTATTTATTGAATCTTTTGAATTGAATAAGTTTTTACATAAAATTTTATACAACATAATTTTATATAACATTTTAAAGTTTTACTGTTAAACGAGGGTTCCCAGTAAAATACTTGTAATTTATTTTATTATCATTGTGCCGTAAAAAATTTGATTTATTTTAAGTGGACCGTGATGATGTTTAGCTATCACCATACTAAATGATCTATTCTATGAAAAATATCATTTAGGTTTTTATCACTGACCAGACCGTCACCTACTATTGTGTATAACATTGCTGACCCTAGATAAGAATATAAAAACTATAATTAACTCATCTAATCGTGAAGAGAACTTAGTCCTCTAAACATGAAGTTTCAGGGCTTTCCGGAGAAGAGCCAATATTTTTTATTTAAAATAACGTTAAGTAACTTTTTGATACCAACATTTTTAATTTTCTCAATTTCCTACCTTCGGTATTTGAACCTGCAAAGTAATTTTTGGTTTTATGCTCTTTTATTACCAAAAAGCAAAAGATTTAAGGTAAATTAACGTTGATATGATTTATTTGTCGACAAAAAATCTATATAGTTAATCAAAACACAAAATTAGTCCTATAAGTTATTGATAGTATGTTTTAGATGCGATTAAGAAATATATCCACTTAAATACAGGATATCGCATATTCTGTATGGTAATAATTTTTTTAAGTCTTTAGAATGTCGTTATTAAACTTAGCTTGACGTGCACTTAACTCTAGGATTTTCTATAGTAAAAGGTATTTTTAATGAGAGCTTCTAACCGAAGATCTGATCTTAAATCGATTTATATTGGAGACTTTCCCGATTAAAAGCGTCCTTAAGTCGTAAATAACCCTCCCCTCCCCTAAAAAAAAAAAATCAACTTTCGCCTGTACGCGCATAATGGGAAAACGGAACAAATGTAAAGCATTGTTGTACAGGTATAAAAATATTGTTGTCGATACAATAACATAGATCTTTCCTCACCAATCGATGAGCCTGGTCCCAAATGAAAAGATTGTGTCATAAAAAACAAAATATCATTTTATTTTATTTAGTTCTGTTCATTGCTGAATGTTTATATTGTAAAACGGATTTCATTGATTTCCATAACACTTCTATGTAAAATGATATATTTTTGAGCTGTGCCTTATTCGTTGTGGATTGACTTATTCGATAAGTCAACAGAATCTATATCGATTCCTCGAAAATTATTCAGTCCAAGAACAATACTATACTGACCTTTTTCCCATTTCCCTATTTTCGGAGCCGCAGAACGGGGCGTAGAGATCTGGGTACCTCATTAGCTGGCGCTGAGTTATTGAAGAACCGCGGAGTCGTGAGGTTCCGCTCGTGTGGTCAGATACCGCCGGACTAATAAAGTGCCTCTCGGTGTGAAAAGACACTCCCACTTCATAATATTTTAACTAGCGCCTCTGCCGACACCTCCACGACGTGCCCTGATCGTGTGTCCGCTCTTGTATCTCCTCAGGGACTGATCTGAGAAATCGGAAAGTAAGGCAGCCGGCTATCCCAGGGGAGGTCGGAGACCATACCTCTTGAATCAAAGAGGCAGAAGATAAATATAATGCAGGTTCCATACGTTTGCCAAGCTGCAAATCCAAGACTTCTCCAAATCCTTGGTAAGCAAAGGAACCAACAATAGGCTTGTTTTAAAAAAAAAAATTTCAACTATTACATACTTTTTTCAATTTCTGTAATAAAAACAACAAAACAAAGAATGAAATTAAAGGAAACGTAAATATCGGGAAAGTAGGTTGTAGATTACAAATATTCATAAAAATATTATTACTAACCTATAAATTAAACCTTCATTCCAGAATTAATGTTAGAAGATTTTTCATTTAACTATTTAGACATATAATGCCAAAATAAATATATATTTGTACTATGTTAAATAAAAAATAAACTGCTGAAGTTAATTTACGAGATTTGAAACAATTTTTACCGATACCACCAAACGCTCTGTGCATACATCCTTCCAGTGATGCCCCCCAAACCCAATTCCACTAAATCAGTTTTAACGCAATCCTCCCATCTACGTTTCGGTATACCTTTTGAACGTTTACCCGTTGGTTCAGTGTTTATTAACATTTTAGGGATCCGCTCGTTACTAAGCCCTACAACCTTACATGCCCAATGCTATAGCTTGAATTATATTTTGCGGGTGTAGGTCCCTTAATTCAGCGTTGTGTAATCTTCTAAATTCTTCCGTTAATTCATCCTTTTTTGGTCCGAATATTTTGCGTAATATTTTATTTTCGAAAACTTTAACACGCTGTTAATCCCTTAGTGTAAGAGGCCACGCCTCACATCCATAAAGAACAGTGGGAAGGATAATTGTTTTGTAAATTCTAATTTTTAAGTTTCTCCATAGAAGGCGCGAACTAGTTTCGAAATTGAAAAATAACAAGCATTTCTCGCCTTAAATCTAGCTTTTTTTTCCTCATCAGTTTTGTTTTTTCTAGTTACTGTAGAACCTAAACACTTAACCTGCCTGTTCGAAAGTATTTCCTCCTATATCTATATCACCGAAATTGTTTGCATTTCTACTGCTAAACATGTATTTTGTTTTATCCGTATTTATTTCAAGGCCAAGTTCCTTGCTGGAGTTTATTAGCGTGGTTGTATTTGGTTCTATTGATTCTTTGTCATCACCCAATAATACCAAATCATCTGCGTACCCAAGCAGCGGTATTTTACCACCCAAAGTTAAACCCTTTTCGGTATTTATCACACTTTTAATGACGTATTTTAGTGCTAGATTAAATAAGATAGATGATAAAGAATCACCTTGTTTTAAACTCGACCGGACCTGGAATTTCTCTGAATAATAATTATCGATTCGTACCTTATTATACGTATGAAACCTTAAACAAGATATTATATAATTATTGAATCCAAAGGTTGGAGAAATTCGTTAATTAATTAAAACACGGATAGCTCAAATATTCTTCTGTTGGTATTTCTAAAATGAAAACTAACTAAAAATAAATGTTTAGATGTTGCACAAGCACCCTGTAATTTGTGCCCAAAAACCTAGACCCGATAAGTCGGCCGCTTTTCCATTGTTTGATGTGGCATGTCATGCTTGAGGAAGCTTATTACTCATCAATTGATATATTTTGAACAATTCATATTGGATTTTGTAGATTCCGGCACGCATATCAATATTAAGTGTGAATTTTTTCGTTGTTATGTTGTAGCTATTCAGATTAGAATTCTATTAGTATATTCTGCGTCCAAATTTTGCTTCATAGTTGTTTCAGCTAAGACCTTATTTGTAAATATATTTGACATAACACTCTTTGTGAATATTCTGGATCTTTTATATTATTTTTTATCGAAAATTTGGATCATAAAGTTGTTCGAATTGTTTGATTTTTATTTGAATTTCCTTAGGTCCCATTCTTTATACGGTTTACTCAGCTGACATCCCAACCCACCCTAACACAGTGCTAACAACATACGCTGATGACACATGCATACTTTCTTTAAATAACGATCCAACTAATGCATCACAAACACTACAGGCACACATAACATCTATTGAAGAATGGTGTAAAAACTGGAGAATCAAAATAAATCCTGACAAATCCCACCAGATCACCTTTACTCTCCGTCGTAAACCTCTGCCCTCCTGTCCTACAGTATCCTTTCTAAGTACACCACTAATGCCTGTTGAACAGATTCGATACTTAGGACTCGATCTTGACAAGAGACTTACTTGGAATCCACACACAAGACTGGAACGACAAGAAACTGCTCGTAGATTCCGATTGCTACAACACTTGATCATATGGAAATGAGCTCTGGGGCTCCACCAAACCATCAAATTCTCCCCGCATCCAATCGTTACAATCCAAAATCCTACGTAAAATCCTTGATGCTCCTTATTACGTCACAAATAAACTCCTTCACAAAGACCTTAACATCCCATTCGTTGCAGATTTGACCCAAAACAGATATGCGTCTTTTCATTCCAAACTCCTTAACCACCCTAACCCATTAATTCTTAATCTTCCAAAAAAAAAAAATATTTGAATTTCAGTCAAATGTTATGTATAGCTAATTTTGTGTTTCTATCAAGGGTTTTGGAGTGTTATAACCGGAAATTGGAGGACTTGCGTTATATATAACACAAAATAGCAGCTATATGGAAGGCTAAACGCGGTCTTAATACCTATTCCCTTGAGCATTACTGTTAGAACTATTTTTCAATTAAAGTTTTATATTTATTTAAAAAAAGAAACCTTTAATTCTAACATTTGTTAGAGTATCATAAAGGTTTCCCACAGTTCATGCCATTGCTTATGAACTTTTGCTGGATGATTGTCCTGAAAAGGAACGTTGAGCTACCTGGGTTATCGTTAGCCGAACATGGGGAGTACACCCTGGCAACAATAGCTAGTGCAATGAGGCTCAGGCTGTGGTGAGGTAGGAGGGTCGGCCTCTACAAGTGAAGTAGAGGGTAGATTTTTGACTAATGGTCCCAGCAATCTAGATCTATTTAGATGTATATTACCCTACTTGAGTCCATCCTCCAAACAATTTGTCAACCACTGCATTATAGTCGTGTCGTCTCTCTGATAGAGATCGCTTTTGTAACAGCCGCTGTTTCTACCGGCTGAAACGTTGCTTATTTCAGTTTGAAATTGATTTTTTTTTTATCATAAATTTATCAATATAATGTTGATTGTCAGAGATAAATTTATCAGTCAAAGATTATATCATTAAGGATATATTATATTTAAGGTTCATTAACAAAAATTTCGAAATCTTTCTTCTTTGTTTACATAAGTAGAAATTGAAATAAATTTTATAAGATGCGCTTAAAATATAATTGAATGGCCCGAGGAAAGAATATGATAAGCCACAGGATGTAAATGTTTTATTAGAGGAGTTTCGAAAAATTCTACAATTCTTATTTAATGTTTCATATAGTTTGTACACCAAATTATTGTTAGTAAATATTTTTGAATTGTGTTGTTACACAAAATAACTCAATGAAAAAAAAATGCGAAACAAAAGAACATTTGGTAGAGAATTTTAAATTTCATCAAAATTCAATCTTGTTTCAAGACATCCAATTGAAGGGTTATCGACCAAGCTCTTCCCCCATTCAGAAAAATTACAACTCTAAGAAAACGAAAAACATTATTTTTTAGTCATATCTTCATCCCAAAAATTTCTTTTCCAATCCAATCTAGTTTTGGTCATCTCAGATTATCATTTAACTTACCAGGAAATCGATTCTCTGAAATAATTTTAAAAAAAATTCATTTGGGTTTCTGAAGTAGCCCCTGCCTGTGTGCCTTTATAATTTTGTTAGTTTAAATCTTTTTTTATTACTAAAGATAGTTTATTTTTGTCCACCAACTAGTACAAGAGCCGTGAAGAAAAAAAGGCAGTTATCTCATCCCAATTTTTGATTACTTTAATGAAAACTAGCTCTAATTAGTAGTAAAAAATGATGAGGCTGCCAATTATAGGTAGGGGGAATAAAAAATGGCGGCTGTTTCCAAACCTTAAAAAATCATTAATTTTTCATTCGGAGCTGAATATCTTAAAAACTACCAACATCACCAGAAAATCTAAAAGAACATTATTTAAAGAAGAGTAAATTTGCTGAAATATTTGCCCTGATAGAGCTATTTACATCCAATAGTTCTCGAGATATAGCTTTTTAAAAAGCAACATTTCATAAGAATGTAATGAAATATCAGTAGTTAGTTAATTTATTTTTGAGAAATCTATATCTCAGGAACTATGAGACGTATAGGTGTCTATTAGCACTCAAATTAAAGCTAGTTTAATGTACTATAAAGCAATTTTTTTGACTTCTACCTTCGCAGGAATAGTAGTTTTCATGATATTTGCTAAAATAAATTGATTTAAGAGTTGTTCGAACAATAAGTGTGATTTATGAAAAACTTTATTTCAGAAACTATACGACGTACAGATGTCTGCTAGCAATCAAATTAAAGCTAGTCAAATTTACTATAAAATGGTTTATAACGTTTATCTTTGTAGGAGTAGCAGTTTTTATGATATTTGACAAAATAAACTCACAAAATGTTAATTTCTAGTTGTTCGTATAAAATGTTGGATTTTTTAAAAAATATATCTCTGGACCCATAAGACGCACATATGTCTGCCAACACTCAAAATAAAAGAAATTTGTCTTACTATAAAGTAGTTTATGACAATCATCTTCCTTGGGTTAGTAATTTTTATGATATTCACAAACAAATATAAATTTGTCCGAACAACTATAAATCAATTTATTTTAGCAAATTTCATGAAACCTATGACTCCTACGAAAATAAACGTCATAAACTACTTTATAGCCCATTAAACTAACTGATGATGATGGTTTTTGAGATATTGATATTTCAAAATAAATTCACTAACTACTGATCTTTCAGTGCGTTTTTTAGAACATTTTTATGAAATGTTGCTTTATAAAAAGCTGTATCTATAGAACTATTGAACGTAAATAGCTCTACTAGGGCGTATATTTTAGCAAATTTACTCTACTTTAAATGATGCACTCTTACATTTTCTATTGTTGTTAGTAGTTGTAAAGATATAGAGCTCCGAATAAAAAATTAATTATTTTTAACGTTTTGAAACAGTCGCCATTTTTTATTCCCCCCACCCATAGTTGGCAGACTCATCAATTTTGACTAGTAATTATACCTAGTTTTCATTAAAGTAATCAAATATTGGGGTGAAATAACTGCATTTTTTCTCCTCTTGGGCTCTTGTACTTCAAACCTTCTCCACGCTCGCATGTCTTGGGCAACTGCTTTCCATTTTGCTGCATGTAGCTCTTTCACGTTTTTGTTACTTTTGTCTATCCATATGGTTTTTGTCCTCCCACGTGGTCTCTTGCTATACTGGCATTCATTGTTTTGTAGAGACCTATCCAGCAAAGGTTCGAGCCACATGTCCCTCCCATCTTAACCTCCTTGCCTCCATATCACGAAACATTGAAGACCAGTCATTCAAGCAGTTCACACAAGTTAATTTATTTTTTTTTTTTACACTTCATATTTGACCTCCATATGTTGGTAAGGCAACTTGTCATAATATTTTGTGCATTTGTGGAAAGGTCTTCATTTTTCTGTTGTTTAGGGTCCTATTAACTGCAAAATTTCAATGATTAAAAAACAAAATAAAAATCAGTGGATATATCCTGGGCAAGTTAAGACATTATACTACCCCCAATAACTGCTTAATTTATGAAAATATATTTTGTATTACTTTTTTTACTTACTGTAATTCTTAATTTAGGAGAATCACAAGAAGAAATACACACTGACAAAAGAACATGTTAAAAAAAATCCTACCGGTAATTGTCTTTCACATTTTCTCTGATCTATGGACTACCTGGAATTCGAGTAAAAATTATTCGAGCGTGTCAAAAGAGTTCAAGGGTTGATTTAATTTTATATTTTTATTATATTATCTTTTCTTTTTTTTTTTTTTTTTTTTTTTTTTTTTTTGTGAATGAGTAGTTTTACACATTTCTACCCTATAGTTCCACCCGTAGCTTGGCAGACATAGGTCATCATTTTATTAAGAAGTAAAAAATAACGACTAAATCACCTATGGTAGTCTATTTGTTCTTCTTAATTATGAATGTAATTTAAATATAATTAACTTTTAAAAATTGATCGCAATATTAAAATTAATATTTGATCATTTTCTGAGGATAGCAATCTTACCCAAATTATTAAATAACTTGAAATTGATAACAATTTGCTTAAGATATTCATTGTCATAATCGATTTGCATGAATTTCTACGAAAATCACGACTATAAGAATGAATGTGAGGGGATGTACACACAGCAAACTCACAATAACACAGTATAACTTTTATAATGGACAGAAAAAAATGAACGATTTACATCGTGAATCGTGAAACTTGATCATGTGTAACAAACACTTGTGTAAAAATGTTTTAGGTGGTCTATATAGGCACCAATCAAACAACGAAAGATAACATTTATTATTAACAAATTATTACTGTTTAACTTTCAATTTTAAAATAACACATTTCAACCGAAACACTAAAAATATGAAATAATCGATTGCGGGTGGTGCCGCCACAGCGTTCTCGAAAACAGTGGAAGTTAAATACTAACCTCATCAATGTTCTTCACAGTCAAACGTTCACAATTATTGTCTCCCGTCATAATTAATTTCAGAAATCACACGCACAGTCAAGTCGGGGAACCAATTGTGGTATTTTTACGTAAAACAAATTCACAATAACAAAACATAACTTTTATTATGGACAGAACAATATGAACAATTTACATCGTGAATCGTTAAACGTAATCGACATTTTTTACACATGTTTTAGGTGGTCTCTATAGGTACCAACTAAACAAGGAAAGATAACATTTATTATTAACAAATAATTATTATTACTGTTTAACTTTCAATTTGAAAATACACACATTTAAACCGCCACAAATGCCTGAAACTTCTTTCTTCGATCGGCAGTGACTTATCGAAACTTACAAGGCCTCACATACTGTGTCAGGGTCAATTCCAGATGCAATATCCAAAGTGTATAGGAAAGGCAATAATTTTAATATATATTTCAGACTGAGGAGGAAGATAAACTCAAAGAAAGAAATCGAATGGAGATGATATTTCACCTGGAAGCATAGAAAGCCTTCCCGAGATATCGCCAGTTATTTCTCATAGCCAACATAAATATGTCTTCTCTTATCGCCAGCGCAAGTGTAATTGAAAAACTGATTTATCCCGATGCGCTGGATAACGGAGGACTTTGTCTTCTTGTCCATCCTTCTTCGGAAGCCCAAACTTTCTGGAAGGAGTTGGAAAGTGGAGTCCTGTCCGATCATGGTAACTCTGAGGACGTGTATAACACATCTAATTTAGCTTGCTCTCACCACCAGACTTATTAAGAATTGCTCTGTTACCTATGTGTAGTAAAAAATAATACTTTTTAGACAATTTTTCTTAAGCCCTATCTAAACAGTAACGATCCATAATTTTTTCCATATCGTGATTTATGTTTTTTTTTTTTCTTTCACTTACCTATATATGAAATATGTAGTAAGGGAAATTAAAGAAATCGTGCAATGTTTCGAATTCAAGTTTTTGACGGAAATACATGTGTTGAGGTCCCTCTAGTTCTAAAAACCTAGTCTCGCAAAATGGTCTGTGTTTGAAGAGCCTAGCTCAAAAACAAATAGTCGACTTGTATATTTAAGGTGGATATAGAGCTGGGATGGGTCCACAATGTTTTCGTTAAAATCAACGAAGCGCAAGTGCCACTTTGTTGAGTCGATTTTTCATATATTTTTTTTTATTTTCTCGGAAACCACTTAAACTATTTTGATGAAACTTCGTGAATCAATGAGGAAATTGGTTCTCTTTAATACAAATATATTTTGTCCTCGTTGAAATAGTCTAGAAGGGCTTAAATGCCGAATATTAAAAAAACCTTCCTTTAAAGTACCTATAATTTTGCATGTTTGAGATTAATAACAAGTTCTCATTATTAGAAATAATAAACAACTGATAAATATAAAATATTTTTAAAAAATATGAAAAACTAAACTAGAAAAACGGAAAAATTTAGAAAGGTTCGACTAAGGAAAAACCCAGACGACCCCATCTCTCCTGATATCGGTTATATCTTATATAATTTGGTCATATCTAATTACACTGTTTTATTCTTGGAAAGAACAAAGTAAAATTCGTCAAGCATCCTTAATGTTTATTTTTAAAGAAATATAGAAAAATAAAAATGTTTTGTTCAAAGCTTGTCTTAGATTTTATTCTCTCGAAAATAATGAGAATTGGCGATAACCAGTCCATTAATCTATTCAAAACATGTGGACGAAAGTTACTTTGTCAGTCGAAGTTATATGATGAACTCAAGTACTAATGTTAAGTATGAGGTAACCCAATGAAGTTATGCAGCACAACATTTTTACTGAAGTGTTTTTGTCTCCAATGGATGAACGCTTTATTAAAAATTACATTTTTACTAAAGTAAAAAATGTACTTCTTAAACGTATTAATATAGTTAAGCTGATACAAATATTTTATGAACTATGAAATGGATGTATAGGAAAAATTAATTTGATTATTGAATCGTTTTAATACTTAATAAGAGTATTTAAATATTTGTTGAAGAACTGAATCTTCTTTTCCAATCTTAAGTGATTATCTAATTACATTTTCATATTTACCGTCATAGTTCTAGAAACAGTTTGGAGATGAGGCAATTGTTAATGATTTTCAGGGGATGTCGGTTAATATTGCATTAGCTTGAAGTAGTGTTCGACATGAACCCCTCCCCCCCAAGGAAGCAATTTGCATTATATCGGCTATATATCAGAACGATAAGAAGGGCCCCCGACGAAGACTTCCACGAGCCCACTGACTGAGGGGCTCACCCCTAATGACTTACCCTCCTTAGCTGAGTATTTATAGCGACTTGGCTAATTCAACCGAGGATTTCCTACGCGATCCTGAAGGGGGGGCAGTCAAATTCTACTCAGCCATAGCTCAAGATGATCTACGACCCCGGGCGATAATTCTTTCCCATGGATAGTCAGCTCTAAGCAGGCTACAAATCAGCCGGCACCCCCCGACCGTTCACTAAGGGCTGATAGGGGGCAACTATTTATATACTCCTATGTAAGCTCCGCTATATACACCACAGGCTATGTATAAAGCTGTACATAGGCTCAATAAAAAGTTGGCTTAGTTATTTACTCTAAATAAATTCTTAATAAATAATATGTTTAATATTTGTTTTTATTGCCAAATGTCTCTTAATATGAAACATAAATAAAAATTATTAAATATCTAGCCTTTTCATGCCAATTCAACATACTTTTCAAGCTTACCAACTCAGATTTTCATAAAATCTGCAACAGTTCTTCAATTGGTATATACTTGGAAAATTGGGAAATTTTACTTAGTTAGTTACTATGTCCAATAGTTTTAAATAACACTTCTTGGTCTTTATAAATGGGCTTAAAAACCAACAACGATAAGTTTTGGAATTCTTGTAAAAGAATCCACAATTTAGTTAGAAATAATTTGCAGTATATTCCATGCTATTTCATTTGATATAGAACACAAAAAAAACTGATATAAAACAATATTTATCAACAAAAAATTTCTAACATTAGCGATAGGAATTGCGGGCCTTGGCTGCTAGCTCAGTTTTCTAGTTTCAGGTAATCTTGGTAATCCGGTTAACAAAACTGTAGACCAAAAATAGATCGCTAAGTTACCGGAGTTTTACTAAACTATCAGATCTAAATTACACAAATCTTAGTTTTACTGGAGATTAATGCAAACGGCTCTATATGAGGTCATCAAAAAACAAACTAACCACAAAACGATACTATCATTAGTAGGTCATGATCATAAGAGTCCTTATTTTATTATTATTTATCGTTTCAATAGTTATTTGTATTGTATGCTTTAGGATTCAATGCCAAGTTTAGGAATATTCTAGTTAACAAAGGACTTTCTAGTAGCATGTATTAAATAATTCCGTGTACCTGTCTAAATCAAGAAATCAAAATGTGTGGCATGAACATCTTTGAAAGCAAAACCGCTCTACCAAGATTATGAGATTAAGGAAAACTAACGCTTTTTTATTAGCAATGAACTAACCTGTAAATTTTAGGCCATTTTTAAAAATGTATACAATTTTTAATACCCCAGTAACAGCAAAATATAATAGGTATATTGTTAGGACTAAAAATTAAATGTTTTATGATTGAATGTTATAAGTAAATAATTTTTTAGTCATATCTCGGGAGATCATTTCCGATCTTTTTAACGAAATTCATATTGATTTTTCATAATTAAATATATTAAGTACCTATCTACATTGTTTATGACGTCTTAATTCGGTGAAACATTTTATTTACCTTGAGCGACGTCTATTTCGTTTTTTTAATCTTCTATGTATTTAATGATATATTGAAAATATATTGAATGATGAATGAGATATTCTGTAGTAAAATTATTATTTGCGTCCTGACGCAATAGGAATCATTCATGGTATATACATATGATGGTATATATTCAATGATTATTTTGATACCATCACTATCAAAAATAATGGCAGCTCTGCTTTACTGGCAGTGGAAATTTTAACTTAACTTTTACGTTTTATGAATCAAGAAACAAATTCGGTCCTGTTTCTGTCTGCCTTTATTCAAATTTAATATACTCTATAATATAAACCACTAATCCAATTTCGATGAAATTCGAGTGGAATTATATAATTCTTGAAAAAGCACAGCGATATAATACATATATTTAATATAGCATATATGTTTTTGTTATAATTTTTTTTTATATATAAATAATCCTCCAAGGCGTCTGAAAAGAAGATGGCCAAGGGACCTTCAAATTTAGATTAATGCTTGAAGTACCACCAATGGGTGGTTCCTTCCCAAGATTTTGAAGTGTATATGAAACATGCAACATATTTACTTACTATATTTATTTTTGTATAGTTGTAAATTACATTAAATAAATAAATAAAAAAAAATTTAATAGTGGTATCAAATATTTGATTTGGTCCTGCTAGAATTTAACCAAACTCAAGAAAAGGCAATGTGTAGATAAGCCACATTGGCTTCAGACTGACAGTTTTTTTAGTTTGCTTTAAATAGTAAAATATTTCAGGAGTATAAGAGTGTTAAATGATAAAGAAGTTTGGTATCTATCAATGACCTGCAGTTCGGCAATGGATTTACTGCTTGTTGATAATAATATAAGTTGTCTCGGTTTAGAGATATGACGTTTGATATTGGGAATTTTAGCAATGTGTTAACTAGTCTCTATTTTTAATTTTTTTTCCTTTGTTATGTTCCGACGGGGAACGTCATCCAAGATATTGGACTGACCCTTCATGACGGGTCGAACCCGGAGATAATATTCAAATCGCCGAGAGAATCGAAACATTGATCGGTGTCAGGGCGGGTGATATATTCCTGGAGACGCAGCTCTAAGGATGAGATATAGCTCTCTGGCAAGAGTAGCGGGAATAATTAATGCAGTAACAGTCCTAGTGCTGATCCTTGGGGGACCCCTTGTCCACTAATAAATGGCTCCGGGGCACTCTCATAAAATGTGCAATTATGTTAGACTTCCTTCGACTTGGAGAGGGAGTTTTCGACGAGAAGGGATGAAGCAGGTTGATTTACTTTGCGATGAGTGCGGTGTATCTGCCTCGTTTCCATTCCCTCCTCATTGACATTTTCCCTGTTGTAAATAATGAGGCAGATTAAACTTGTAATTAACTTTATAGGAAAACATCACTCTCATTAGTACGCTCACGCTCAATCAATGATTACTTGTTAAAATATAATTGTGTAAATGATGGTTGATTATTATATTTGTGTATTTTTTCAGGGAACGGTCAAAGATTAATAAATTATACAATTAATTATTTATACAACGGTCGGTGAAACGAACAAGCATATTAAATTGGACACTACCAAAACTTTTCGACTTCAACATTATTTTTTTTGTGACAATCTCTGACGGCTATTGGAAGTTATCGCCTCGGGCTTAGCAGAGTTACTGCTCTAGCCAAGATGTAATATTTCTTGGGACGGCAAATATACATATAAGCCTCCCCAGGTGAGAATAGAACCCACACTGTTCCGAACCGAGCAGTAGTTGTCAATTATACGGCTTAGTAAATCTATGAGTTTGATGTTTGAATTCATTTGAAGAACAGTCTGATGGACTGGTAAATATTTCCTTTCAGGATTTTTTTGGACAGCAACTAGAAATGACTTCCCACCAGACGATCAATTGGAGGCTAGGGTTACCAATGGCTGATTTACTTGTACCTGCCCATGGAAGCAATGGAATTTCATAGCTGGAGAAGGGTGCAATGCCTTATCTAGTTCTACGATCAGTAACGTACAGCCTACTAACTGTGAGAATGTGGTACTGGTCGGGCATGCTTCATTGATTACTAGATCCGTCACAAATCCTATTAGATCGGGGGAAAATGTTTATAGGTGTTTTAAATTTAATCTGGGTTAATCAAAGAATAGAATTTTCCATAACCATGATCCATCAAAAGTCATACTGATATTAATTAAAATTGAAATTAAAAAAGAAAAAAGAAAGACAAAAATCGTCATAGTATTTTTTGATTTCAGAAGGAAAATAACGGCTTTAACTTAATATTTTACCATCCACATGTGATTTAATAAAACCCCACTTCTTATCGTTTCATTCTGATTTCTAACTAAAAGTTTAAACATGCATTAAGCAATTAAATTATTTTTTCTTAGCTATTTTTAAATAATATATTCTTAATTGTATTTCTTCTGTATTTGGAATAATAATATTGATGTCAAAATTTATCTTGAGAAACTTTGAGTTAACAAGTAAGCAAATCCAGTAAAGTGATTATGATTGAATTTTAATTTATTTTATTTTAAATAACTGGTTTTTGATCTCTAAAGTTTGAGATATTTAAATAAAATGGATAATAATTTTCACTGTGTTCATTTTAATGTACTTTGAACATAAGTGCCGTTATAGCTCACATTTTTTATATATTCGAATTCGGCTGAATAGGAAAAAAATTTCTTTGAATTATTAGGAAGTGTTAAGGACCTACTTTAATACTCAGGCTGCAAACAAAATAATCAATAATTACCACCAATTAGTAATTAATATATTATCATTATATATTATATAATCCATTAGTAAAAAATAAAATAATAAGAGCAAAAAATCTTGAGCGGTGCGTGCATCACAAAACTTTTACTTATCGCACTTGTTACGTCCTCAACTTTTGAGTAGATTGGAGGGGTAGGTTAAAGTTAACGCTAATTTTAAGACGAGAAAAGAGGAAAATTTTGAATAAAACATTAAAGTTATTTTAGACGTATGTTTTTAAAACAATCATGTCAAGCTATTTCTGTAACGATAAGACCTATACGATATTAAAGAAAATTCAGTTTTACATTGATTGATGAAAATACTCTCCCTTACTGTATATTCCATGTGTTACTGTATATTCCTCTTCCAAAAATAGAGATTTTTTTTTTTTAGTTTTTATCTTTGGTAAC
>NW_027105356.1:1054887-1068382 GCF_000696795.3 Halyomorpha halys | reverse complement strand
ATTATATATAATCTTTAAAAAATTTTCAAACTGGTTATTATTGTTTAAATTAATAAATTTCATCCAATTTTAGTCTAAAAACAAGTCCGACGTTTCGGTCAATTCTGCCATCCTCAAGGACATTCTTTATACTATTTTAGAACCACACCAATTTTAAAAAAAAAAACTTTATAGAGCCTATTTTGTCCAGGTCAATTATTTCAGTCCATAATCCCACTATTTTGTCAATTTTTCATATTTATTTTAATAAATTATAATGGAGAAGATCGACTGTGATTAAAAGATTTAATGTGAAGAATTGACAAAATATGGTAATTGTGGACTGAAATTAATGACCTAGTCTGAATAGCCTGCATATTTTTTTTTTTTTAAATTGATGTTCTAAAAATTGTATTAAGATTGTCCTTGAGGATGGCCGAACTGGCCGAAACGTCGGACTTATAAAGAAGTATTAATTTTTTTGAGACTAATATTGGATAAGATTTATTTATTTAAATAAGAAACTTAAGGTTGGTTTATGGGTTGTTATTTTAAACAACAAAATGGATTTATATGAAGATTATGATTTATGAGTGGATGCAATCGATTAAATATACTGAGGATAATATTGTCATAAAAAATAAATTGAATATATTTTTTATTTCAATAATATGCCATATAGATGTCATTGAATCATGTCAGATGCCAGATGTTCACTAATCTATAGCTATTAAAAATAACAATTGTCCTTGATTGTGACTGATTGTATTATTTTTCAAAAAAGTTTCATCTCCAATAATGTTTTGGAAGATTATTGATTGACCGTTTGTAATATAGAAAAGGAAGATTACAAAAAAAAACACTCTAATTGTAATTAAACTATTTAATATATCCCAACGTTTCGCCCCACGTTGCAGGGCTTCATCAAGGCTTTCTGAATGGAAGTGTTTTTTTTTTTCCTAAATCATTTTTTTTTTGTTTTCATTCAGGAATCCCTGAAAAAGCCTTTATTATATTTTTGATATAGATTCTTTTGGTTATCTATGCAGATCTTGGTGGTATTTTCTTTAATCTATCTACTTGGGAGCACGGTAGCAGTGTGGTAAGGCGCGATGCTAAACTCTAAGAAACCGGGTTCCAATCCGGTTGTCCAGAAAATTGTTTATTTAGGAGTTCACCCAGCCTCATAAATTGGGTATCCTTGATTAATTGGGTAAAAATAACCCCCCCCCCTCCCCCCGACAAACCTCTCCAATTAATAAAACAAAAAAGCTTCTATCAATTTAAAACATTGGTATGATTAAAATACACCAAGAACACTTTATTTATAAAGCAGAATTAAAATTATTTTTAGCATTATTTTTATAAACGAACAATTAGGGTAGACGCAACTGTAGTATGTACTGCTCCAGTATTAGAATTATAAAAGTATAAAAGATTAAAAAAATGTTTTGTATCTTGTTCTCATTTGAAATGAGGAACTACTTCACATTATTGGGGAGAATTAATATAATCTGCCACAAATCAAGACACAAAAAGGAAGAAAAACAATGTAAATTATAACAATAGTACACTGAATTAAAAGAAAAACAATTAACTCTACAATTATAATAATAAGTAGATATAGAAAAAATCTGAACGACTGCAACCCATGAAGGGCCAGGGGTTCAGTACTTTGTAAGGAAGTACTGGTACTAGGCTAACGGTCGTGCAAGGAAGTGATTTGGTCAGAATCACACCTAACCACCAGATTTTTACCCAATTAATCAAGGATACCCAATTTATGAGGCAGGGTGGACTCCTAAATAAACAATTTTCTGGACAGCCGGATTGGAACCCGGTTCCTTGGAGTTTAGCATCGCGCCTTACCACACTGCTACCGTGCTCCCAAGTAGATAGATTAAAGAAAATACCACCAAGATCTGCATAGATAACCAAAAGAATCTATATCAAAAATATAATAAAATAAAACTGATCAAATACTAATAAAAAAAATTGATTGGTATGTATCAGATAGAAAGTAAATTATAAATTCAATTTAATAAAATAATAACTATATTTTTTATTGTTTTGTACCTGGTAGATTTTACTACATGTAGATCTTGTAAACTAATTTCGTTTATTTTTCGTTGGTATCTTATGATATACTAAAAGTGACAAAAAATTAAAGTTTGAAAAATGGGTACTTTTAGTCGCTATCTTGAATTAAACTCCAAAAATCATAGAAAGAAGTCTTGTGTGGCAATTGGAAATGTTATACTGAATAAGATTATGTTATTTGTTTTAAAAAATAAGAATAACTTATAAACAGGTAGCTGAAAAAAACTCCAGAAAAACCTAAAATATTAGCTCATTTTTCAATACGTTAAAAATTATCGACCGCATGGTAAAAATTTATCATTTTAACTATTTGTTCTTATTTTAAAAAAATAACAATACTTTTCAGCGTGAAATTTCTGTAAAGTGATAAAAGATTATTTATTGATTTTTAAAATTAAATAAAAATTGGAGATGGCTGGCAATAAATAGCCATGTTTGTCTACGCTCTAGTTTGTCAAAAAGATAATAACAGAGAATAGAAAATTAATAAAAAATCTTCTTGAGTATTATTTCCATCCAAAAACTAATATCTCCTCCACTATATGTTTTGAAGCCTAATATTATATACCAAGTGCTATCATGCACTAACCAATGTTGCAAAACTAAAAAAGCATACATTTTTTGGTTGAAGGACTACTGTATCTACCCATATTAAACATTTTGGAGATTATTTTGTATTTTGATGTCACTATATATACTTTCTATAGCTGTTAAAACAGTGAAAATTAGTATCACTGAATTACTATCTGCCGTAAGAGTTTTTATTGTGAGATTACTTTTATACCCCATTTCCGCTCGTCTTTTTTCTCAAGATAGACGACCTTCACCCTTTCTCAAAAATTGCTAAATTTATCACAAGCACCTTAAAAACTAATTTAAATAATTGTATATTCGAAAAATAGTGTGGGATTTTCTGAACCACAACAGGGCGTCCACTATCGGTAAGCCGATGAATTATGAGGAACGAAAGGAAGAATAACAAGAGCTGATGAACGATAAATTATCGCTAAAGAGTGAAATATCGGCCTCGCTGGCAGATTTATGTGCCGCAGCAGACAGACGGACCGACTGACACCGCCTATCCGTTGTCAGGATCCGACTTAAACAGAAGATATATTTATAGCTCTCTTCTCCCGCTATATATTACAGATTAGGAACAAATAGGACCACTTCTATATCGTCATCGGCTCGGGTATTAGCGTCTGTCGTTCGTCTTTCTTAGCCGGGTCTCGAATCCGTCCGAGATGACAACCGTTGTCGAAAATCCTCGAGGACAAACTAACATTCTTGTAGACTGAACTAAATCAAGAGGAATACACCGATCGAGAAATGTATAGGATTATGTTTCAGTGGAAGAAAGGTAAAGAAATGATTAAAAAATATTTCGAACCACAAAAATTGCATATGGTGATGTATTAAATATAATTTCAATGGTTCCTTATATAATAATTCGATAATACTATCTATGATTAATTAGTAGTGTCTAAAATGCGTCTACAATGTGCTGTAAAATATTTGTAAATCAGAGTAATGTAAGCTTTCATGTAACTGCCATGGAATATTAAATAAAGAACCGTAAATATGATTATTTTATATAGCCTTGAGATTAATCAATAATATTAATATAAAAATAACCGTTGATAAGTTTAGTTACTTTCACTACACTTATGTGATTCATATTGATTGACTGGTAGAAATAAAGCTTATTTTTATGATTGGATATTTTTTGAATAACTATTACTACTACGATATTTAGCCGGATCGCTTAAAAATTTAATCAGTATCGGAATTAACTACGGAATAGATTTTCCTTCCAATGTATTTCTAGAAGAGTTTCCTCATTAAAGGAGACAGGGATTCTTAAATCCTGGAGCACGAAGCATAATAAATTGCCGGATTCATTCCGCCCTCGGACCGGACATAAACTGGAGACCCGCCGGAGAGGGAATTACAGAAGGAGTAACTAAAGAAGCGCATTTGGAAGAGTAGAGAAAGTTGAAGGTGTAAATAAAGGAGACTTAAAAATAAATACTGGTAAAGGAGTAAATGCTAACCTGCATTACTATTCAAGGAGCCGGCCCAAGTTATGGCTCCCGGATAAAGGCTTTCTCACTCCCAACTTCTGTCTTTATTCCCTCTTCTTATTTCGTTCTTCTATTCCCTCCCTCTCTCCTTCCATCTTCTACTGTGATTCTTCTCGATTGTTGGATCCCAGCGGCTCATCTTCCTTTTTATGTCTCATAATCTTAAATAGATATGGGCTAGTAGGTGGGTGAGTCACAGATGTATGGTTATTGTTGCTGGGCAGGCTTGCAGATTCAAAGGCGTAGACTTATAAGACTTAATTTTTTTTTTATTTATTTATGTTTATGGAATATATTAAAATCTGACTCACTGAACATTATTGTTATGTTTATTATGAACAAATTTATCGGGATGACTCAATGGGTTAGGCGCTGTACTTCTAATTCCAAGAGGCCGAGTTCGAACCCAACTGTAGCAGTGTTCTTTTACAGTAGCCGTGAGCCTACCCTAGGGGGTAGGATTTCTCCTGGAACACTCTCAGTTTCTACAAAGGGAGCACCTTTAATTAGGGATCAAAGGGATCAAAATCTGGATTTTGAGCATGATCATGAACTCATCACCTCCTTGTATAACCGTTATTCAAGAAATAGTAGAAGGGCACATCGATCCTTGATGGTTTGGAGTGGTTCAAATATTTATTTTTTTGTTAGTTCTTTTTATTTAATTATTAAATATCCATGATTAAGGAAAAACTTTGAATCATGAATAAAAAAGAAAAAGAATTAACAATCCACTAGTTATTCTGTCGATTAAAAATAAGATGATAAGCACCATTTATATTTATCATTATAAATAAAGCACCCTACCACAGAAAAGGACCTATACTTACAACTAATACTACCGAAGTAGTGTTTATGAAAATATATAATTTAAATAATGAAGCTAGAGTGTAGAAGAAGAAAAAAGTTAGAAAATGGCCTATGGAAAGTGCTGAAACAATGTTAAAATATGAAATATATAATAAAATAGATATAATTATATTGTTTTATTTTAAATAAATATTTTGTAGTTTAATAATTTTCTTTACCCGAACCCGATATCATTCCTTCCATGATAAACTCCCTAACCACCCAAACCCACTAGTTTCTAACCTTGCTTCCACTTCCTTTCCTAGCAATCCTTAGAGGCACCTGAAAAGAAGAAGGCCTCGTGACCTTATATTGTAAAATGTTTTTATAGTTCTACTACTAGGTAGTTTCTCTACATGATGTATCATAGCATTATGATCTGACTTCAAATTTGCTTGTTGTATTTTATATACAGTTGTAAATATCAATAAATAAATAAATGAAAAAAATAAATAAAAATAATTTTGTTTAAAATTCAATGTTAGATTAAAAAAAAAATATTGTTGTTTGTAGTTGCATAATAATTAATGCTTACTAGCTGTAGTCCTATTTCGATGTACTGCACATTGCAGTCCATGATCATAAAATTTCGTTAAAAGACGAAACATCAAATATAGATATTATATTGTAAATAAAAAAAAATTTAAAAAATAATTAAATGAAAAAAAAACTTTAGGTTAACTGGTTTAGTTAAAATTCTTGGCTAGAAGAAAGTTATATTTCAAAGTTATTCCTACTTCGAGAAACCCTAAAATACAAATTAGTATGGGTTACAAATGTGTAACCAGTATCAAAACTTGGGAGCGACAAGCCATGGTCGTTAAGGTTGTGATATTTCAGTACGGAAAATGCAAATGAAACCAAACTTTAAAGAAAATTATGAATAATTATAGCTATACTTTGTTATTTATTACAATTATTTGCCTAAAAAAATAATTTATTTATATTAAATTAATAATTATTATTTACTTCAAAGGAGGGAGGTGGCAGTTGCCCTTCTGCCCTTCGCAGGGTACGTCCCTTTATGGGGTCTCTAGATTTTTGTTTTTCGAAAATCACTAAAATAGCTACATGATTAATCCATCAACAATCTTCAATAGAGACAGGAGTTTAAATCACGAGCCGAGACTCTCCGATCGCTCCCGACGGTATTCAGATGTAGGCAGAAGGCTTTGTTATCTTTTATTAAACTGTTATATTCTTAGAAAAAAAAATTATTTAATATTTAAGCCTTCCTTGTATTTACCTTTTTTTTTTTTAATCGCAAATATAGCCAGCCTTCTTCAACATGAGGCCACCGATCTACACAAAACGTGGGGACGTTTGTATGGTGTTAAGTGAAAGTTGTATGATGTGCTTACCACACCAGATCTATTACTCATATAATTTAGCTAATAATCGTCTCCATCAAGAAACATAAAGTATTATTGCTTATACTTAATAGTTTGTATAACTATATTTATAGACTAATTCTATTAGCTTTTATTACGTTTTCAGGGCTCAGGTTGTTCCAGGTTAATGTTTTATATACACAAACATTAAGTATTCTTGAGCAAAGGAGAATCCTTGGAGATATTGTTAATATTCCCCACCAGGACTCCCCGTGCGAGGGGTAAGTCAGCCCCAGTTTCGGTTTATGTACGACCGTTCAATGAAACTTTAATTACCCCTCATTACCATTTAGCCACCGGGAGGGAGTCCTCTCCCTTCGACAACTTAAGTTTCAAGTGCCTTTTAAGTATTCATTAGATTCGCTTTTTCCCACAGCGACCGCTGAGTGGCTGCAAGGTGGTGCGGACCGTTGTCAGTCTCAAGTGGATTGGAGAGCTTCCTTGTTACCTGCGTCCAAAGGTTGGAAGGGAATTCTGCAAGCGATCTCGGGTCCAACATTGTAAACAGATTTTCATTATATCCGGTTTTGGAGGAAAAATCTAGATCCTGACATGGACCGCTAGGATAAAACATACAATTCTCTAAGTAAGTATACTAATGGGATAGTCAGAATCCCAATATTGCACTGCAACATGTTAGGACATTTTATTAAAATTAAATAAGGTAAGAATAATAACTTGGAAATGTGCCTTGACCTCAAAATATTATAGATTTTTAAATAGTTATAAATTCGTGAAGTGTATGTATTTATAGTTAAATAATCAATTAGTAGTAATTTTTTTTATTCAATAATATCTACTACTATTACAGCACAATACATAAAAATACATTCAATAAATTTGATCTAGAATCATAATAGAGTGTTACAGGCATGTAGAGAAATTACCTATTGGTAACACTCTAATTTAAATTATAGGTCACGAGGCCATCTTCTTTTCGAACGCTTCGGACGATTGTCAGGAAAAAAGAGGAAGCAAGATTAGAAACTAGTTGGTTTTGGTGGTTAGGAAGTTAATATTGGAAGGCTTGATATCTGGTTCGGGCTCGATCGGTTACAAATGGAACATTAAGGTCTCCATGGATGGTTTTGTTTGTGACAAAGTAAGGAGGATTGAAGATTTTACGCAGGTTTTGAATTGTAATGGTTGGATACGAGAGAAATTCAAAGGTTCAGTTGATCTACAAATCTCAACTCCTTATGTCCACTCATGTAGATCAGTATTTTATAATGAATTGGAGGTTTGTCTTTAGAACGTTTGTCTAAAAGTGCTGTAATAGCCGGAATCGACTTGCAGTTTCCTTTCTTTTCAGTCCTTTATGAAGATTCCCGATTAGTCAGTAGTACAGTTGATTTCCATGGTAGTGGGTCTGTTCGACAGAGGTAACAGCAACATAATTAAAGGATACTGTAATGTTTAGGATACTGTAATAAAGTAAAATGAAAAACTGTTGATTGTAAATAATTCTATTTTAGAACTTTTTGATGGAAAGACGCCCGAAACGCTCGGATGACATAATGAATAAGGGAGTAGAAAAAAATGGTATAAATTCCTGAAAGGAAAAATAATAAGAAAAAAATAAAGATAGTTTTATATTTTTTATTTAAAAGAAAGGTATAAAAAGCCACGTTTTAAATAATAATAAAAACAAATTCGACTTGAGATAGAAAAATAAGTTAAAATGTTGACAACTATGGTCTATATATACTTAGAGTTTATAGTAAAATTTAAATTAAAATCATTTTATACAAAATACTTTTGGAAAGGCGTATTAAAATTAAAATTATTCAGTGTTAAAATGGACAATTAATTTTTATCGAGTGGCCCACTGGATGGTGTTCTTTTAATTAAGTTACTACTGAAAACTTATATCTTGGCACAATGTTTGCACCTTGAATAAGTAGTATATTAAGTATAGTGAAATTAGAATAAAATATTTTGGGCAGGGAACCTACTCGCCATAACAATTATTCAGTTTATTAAAAGGTTGTAATTGGAGAGCAGTCAGTAACTATGTACGAAGGGCAACACTGAAAAGAGCTCAGTTGGTTACCATACAATAGTTACATATTATTCTGTTTTTTTTTTTTTTTTACATGAATACCATAGAGTTGTTTTATATTACTGATTTTTTAAGCATATAATTTTTTTTTAAAGTTTTGTCATTTATGTGTTGTAGTTAAAATTACACAAAGGCTTCGACTAATATTTTTCCATTGTTTACCGTTTGTTGTTGTGTCCTTAATTGTTAAAATAAAGTTTTATTTAACTTTTTTATTTACATTTGTAATTTTTTCAATGACTAAACACATTTCATTCATTCATTCACGAATTAAACTGTAAGGAGATTCAATATACTGATATTTATTTATTAGTATAAAGATTCTTAATGTACGTTTTCAAATTTTTCTAGCAAATGGTGGACAATTGGCCAATTACTTTTCAATTTGAGAACAAGTTAATCAGCAATGAGAAATTCTTTTATAAAAAATAAAGCAATGGTATAATTATTTTCCATATAACCATCATGTGATATGAGATTCTAAAGGAGTTAGGTTTAATAAAGAAAACTACAGGGATAACATTTTATGTCGGGACGCCTACAGCTATAGATGAGTACTGCAGAATAGGACTGCAGCAATAGGGTCGTTGCATATAGTCTCTATCCTCAGGACTTCTCTAATCGTTGGATCAACCCCCTCCATATCCGCCCTTCATTCCTCCCTCTTCTATCTTACAGTTAGGTATTGTCCAGTTCTGGGACTGATCATAACCAAACAAGAAACACAGAAATGTCTAAAAAAAAAAAAAAAAAAATATTCAACCCTCGTAAACAAGGAACAAATGTCTGAAAATAAAAGTTAAAATTTTCGAATTGGAGTTCTATCAGTGGGTAGATTATCCACATGTTTGTATCATGTCACTATGTCACCTGCAGCAAATTTACTTATTGTATATATTTGTATACAGTTGTAAATAACCATAAATAAATTATTAAAAATATAATATTAAAAAAAAATTTCAATTTTGGGTGCTAAAACATTTTTCATTTCCTCCTTGACTGAAAAAATACCTTTTATAGTAAAGAAGGAAAAAATATACGTGATTTATATTCATTAAATCGATTCATACATATTTGTCTGTGAAATTACATCTGAGTTGAAATATGATGATCCCTCGGTAAAACTAACATAAAAATTGAATGATAGTAAGCATATAAATTATATATTTGACAATGATATTAACCTGCTATGTATCGAGGCATTAGTCATTATCACAACAACAATATGTCGTTTATTAAGGTTTTTCGCCATCTGTCCCTATACGTGGTCAGGGTATCTTTCAAGGAACCTTTTATTGCGTCCATATAATGGACACATCTGTGTTACGTTTGCCACATTACCTGAGTCCCCTGAAAAAATTATATTTACTAACCATTAAGTGTTACAACAATCGTTGTTTTGACAGACAGTTTTGACGAAGGATCAGAATCCAATTAAGCATATGCAGACCCTTCCTGGACAAGTCAAAACTTTCTCGGGCCTGAGGAGGGGTACGCCTACCTCTGGAGCGTTCTGTCACCTATGGCCAATGAGGAATGAGATTCAAAAATAAGGTAACGCCCAAAAAGGGAAGTGGGAAAAAAGGGGTAGGACTAGACCAGGAAAAAGGACAGTGGAGAGGAAGACTTAGACGAGAAAGGACCAGGCTTCAGAAGCCGGAGCGGAGCAAGATGCACTTCGACCAGACGAAGTCGTGAGAAGGGCCACGAGACCTGGACATCCCTTATGTCATTATATTATTATTATATTCATTCAAATCAACAGCTATAAGTATAAATTAAACAATAAGCAATAATGTAAGAATCATATTTTATGGCAATCATTTATTTGAATCATTACAACCATTTTAATCATAGTAATAAATTGTAAATAAATACTTAGTTTCTTTATGTAATTTATTTATTATTATATAACCTAATATACCACCCCTTATTATATTATATAATTAATGGTAATAACATTTCATAAATATAAAGGTATTTAATTGGTAAACTGGTAAACACACAAATAGCCTTTGAATCCAATTATAATAATAGTTTTTACAGGACTCAATATAAATTAATTATTTAACTTATTTTTGGATAATGGCCTTCAGGGACTATCCTGGCATCCCGATTAAATCTCAAGGCAGTACATAGTAAACCTCTCTATACTGGCTGAATTATTCTTGGTTTGAATAAGAATATGTCATATCCCATAGCCTTTGCGAATGCATTTTTTTTTTGTTCGGTTTTCATAATTAAGTAATTCGTTTATCTGTCTCTTATCTGACAGATTAAATTAATGAAAATAATTTGTTTTATTAACTTAAAACTTGTATTTACATATTTTTAAAATAGGTTGTCAGGTAAGACAACATAAGAAAGAGGATGAGATTCTCCACTGGATTTTAATACCAGTGACGTGGTTACGAGCGAAGCGCCAAGATGTTCAGGAGTCCTGCTTGTATTTCTACAAGTAGCGGGGAAAGCTCGTAGTTCTCCAGGCTGAATCTAAATAGGAATGACGGTGTTTTAGATTTTATTTTATTTTATGATTAAATTTGCTTTATTTTTTTTTCCTTCTATTTCTTATAATTGTATCATTTAATTTATATGTTTGTAAATATGGAGTGAATGAGCTCTATGATCCATATTATCATTGTCTATAAATACAAGATAGAATGTAATACAAAAGAAAAAAAGAAAAGAAAAATTGAAATAAAATGGTGACCATTCACTAAATACTCCAGAACTGAATAAAAAAATATAGTATTATGACGAAAACCAGCGCTAAAAAGTGAATATAATCACTACTTTCTCTGTGTATTCACTGGATAACACTAATTATTTAGGCATAATTTTAATTATTAATTTTTGTTTTTCAAATAAAATTTTTGCATTTTTTATCTTCCTAAGACATTGGTCAAAACTTAAGACACAGCAGTGCCTAATTCAATTATTTTCATCTTAGACGTTTCGTGAATCGTGTGACGTTTCGTCTTCTTCATCATCAAATAATTTTAATTATATCTTTATGTGTTTGTATATTTAAATAAAACTTATAAATTTAAATTATATAATATATAATACTTTTTCAAAACAAGCTTTTATAAAATTGCATACTGATGCATTTTGATTCATTGTTGTTGATACTTTTTGCAAGTCTTTAATGTTGTTTGTTCAAACAAATTAATGCCCCTTCATTGCTACTTCAAAAAAAAAAAAAATATGAATATGCAAGAATTTTATCATTTCCTAGTGTAGAAAATAAGAGAAATATTTTCTAAGGGTCCGAAAATAAAAGTAATTATGTAGATTTATAATATACAGTTAGAGAGTATTTTGGAAGTAATTGAAATAAATTTATAGACGATAATAGAGAGTAATAAAAAAGGTATAAATAAACTGAAATTATAAATTAATGTTTCACGTTTCCATCGTTTTTTGGTTATCAACAGTTTTACTTATTTATAAAATTTCTGCTACAAGTTGGAAGAAACATAAGAGAAAGTTTTTTTTTTAGTTATGTTTTATGTGAAAAAGAGACAAAGAAAAACATAAACACAATAATTGGGTTAGTCTCTGCAGAATATTGAAAATACATATCTATGTGCGGAGGTATGCATGTATTTCTCACGGACTACACGCCCCAAGCACGATAACAGATGTTCGTTGAAGAAGCCTAGACCGACTTCTAGCCAGTTCTGGTGCAATAAATCAAACTAGCTATAGAGAAAGTGAGAAGGGATTCGGTTACAAATATATATATTTAGAGGTGGGGGTAGGCGAGAACATCAAATGTATATTTAAATGGCTGACCTAGGACTATAACTCAGGGAGGGAACAATAGACAACTGAGATAGAGAACTGGTTTTTAATTATAGCTCTTGGAGATAGAGTCCATCCATCATATTCCACACAGAGGGACCCAATAAACCAGACCCTAGGATAATAAATCCAAAGCAACAAAGGCTCGGTCAAGAACAAAAGGTTAGGCAAGTCTTCCAACTTATCGGTTGCTCCTTTGTTGACTGGTGTCCGTTTGGTTTTACGGTTGTTATGAGGTCTCTTTAGTATTCATGGCAGCAGGTTGTGGTTTAGGATCTCCGCTACCTTACTTCACTCCGCTCATTTTTTTATTCTTGAAAAGGCGACGTATAATAGTAAGATTAGAAGAAAATTCACATTTGCATCTATTATATAGGAATATAGGCTGAGGCTATCTATCGTGCCTCCCTCCTCCAGATCCAATCCATGATTGGAAATTATTTTATTTATATTTAAGTAAAAAGGAAAGGAACATAAAATTGAAAATCAATTAATTAACGTAGAAGGCTAATTTTTTTTTAGATTTGTCTGGAATAAAATATGAATTGATGCTTTTTTTTTATTGAAACTTACACCTGTATAAAAACAAATATACAATAAGTAAATATAATAAATTTTTCAGAACATATAATAATCTTGGGAAGGAACCACCCAATGGTGGTACTTAAATCATTGCTTTAAATTAGAACATCCCGTAGCCATCGTTTTTTCAGACTCCTCAGAAATTGCTTAAGATGACTGAGAATTAATGGGTTTGAGTTTTGGAATGATAGGAAGTATATCTTTTTCGAGCTAAATTTGCAACGAATGTGGTACAGAGGTTTTTATTGATAATTTTACTTCGTGACGTAATAACTGAATAATTCTAAATCAGCATGTCACTTAATAATAAGGTAATGATAAGGCCTCAACTATTTGTTATTAACTTTTTTTTAATTAAGAGTTTTCTTGTTCTAAAGGATAACGCCAATCGATTTTGCCGAACACACACACGCGCGCCTGCCTAGATATGGACACTGGCCATTGTACGAGACTTTGAACTCAAAAAGAATTTTAAACGTTTCATTTCGTTGAATATTTAAATCCAAAAATTTCCACGATCGCAATTCATAAATATAATTAAAGGTCTATCTTCTAGGAAAATCGCAACTTTTCAATTTTTTTTTTCGCACTTAAATCTATTCAGTCAAAAAATTATAAAAGTAAAGCATTATCAAGCT
>NW_027105356.1:1025995-1054837 GCF_000696795.3 Halyomorpha halys | reverse complement strand
ATATATATACCTTTGTACATAAATGCCAATACCTCTTCCTCTCAACAGTTACAACTGTTGCGTAGTCACTAACGCACGAACCTCGGTTGAGTAAGGGACGCTCCAAGTTATGAAAGTGGCACTGGACGGGCATAAGGAGAAATGAGGCTAAATTGTTCATCGGGCGGGAGTCACGTCTGTGCATCACCTTGCCATCATAAATTGCCTCCCCCCCTCCATATATTTCATTTCCTCGGCTCGGATTTCTGTGAGGGGCTAACACGTAACGGCAGTTTGCAGTCTGTCAGCGCTCAGTTCTGCCGAAGTCCTCTGACCTGGTGGATGTAGAAGTTCGAGGGAAGTCGGTAGTCAGAAGTATATCTGATAGTCGAGGGCATCAGAAGATAAGTCCAATAGTGAATCAAAAGACAATGAAATCCGGATCTTCAAAAAAGCAGAATACAAGAGTTAAAACAACACCACAGTGAAACATTGAACATTACGCCATTAAACTTAAATATGTTTAGGGGTGGGTACAGAGAAGGTTTTTTTCTCCCTCAGAGATGTCCCGTGACCATTTATCTCATGCTAAACGATTTGTACTATTTTTTTTTATATAATTGGATGTGATGATGTCAAAAATCTTTACAATTACTTTCAATGCAATGTGAAATTGACATTGTAAATCGTAGCTCTTCTATCAGGGGCCAAAGAATCCAGATTTCGTTAATGATCTGAGATCTTCTTGCCTTGGTTCATGATTTAAATAAGAAACACAGGAGGTGTCCACATAAACAAAATGCTCAAATAAAAATTAAAAAAAAAGGATTACTCAGTCTTACCGAGGAGGCTAGGGAAAAACTGAATTGAGTATAGATGGGTACGTAAAAGAGAGAATAACATAAACAAGCGGCATTATTTATTTATTTATTTAAGTGTTTCGACCACTAGGGCCATTTACACTGTTAGTTTACAAAGTTAGTAGATAACAATTGACATATTAACAAAGTTACAAATTAACAATTACAATTACAAGTTACATTACATTACAATTACAAGTTACAAATTTACAATTACAATTACATATTTACAATTAAAATTACATATTTACAATTATGATTTACAGTCTAAAAAGGGATATGTTGTATTGCATGGATATGGGGTAACGGAGTGTAGACAAAAGTATGAACAAAACAGATAAAATTCTAGAAAATTATAGACATTTATTTCCCAATATGAGCAAAATGGTCATTGCTACACCTCTTCTGGGTTAACGTAGGAATCAGATAAAAAGTGAATGAGTTGGAACGATTATATGAAAAATGGATACCCGTAGAAAAAAGAAATTCTCCAAATAAATTAAGTTAAAAAATTTGTAGTTTTCAATACCTTTAAAAAATATTATTCAAATGTTTCAGACGAAGCAGATTTGATTGATCAAAATTTTGATAAATATAGGATAGTTTTTTTTTTTGTTTTCTTAACACTAATAGGTACTCACTTTGATAAATAATCACTGATTCATAAGAATCTATTGTTAATTAATAAATCTTTATTCATATCTCATCCGATGCAAAAATGTGAGCATATAGATTGCTTGATAAAATTATAAATAAATAAATGATCATGTTCCGTACAGAAGGGGACTAGTTTCAAAAATGGGTTTGAGCCCAAAGTGTTTTGACTTACGGTAATGCAAGGAGTTAACTGCAAGGTTTAACCCCTAACGCTATAAAGTATTCTTGGGTACCCACTTTATAGAAGGGTGTCCTTTAGGAGGGTGTCCTGATCCCGAAGTCAATTCACGTCTGTCAAAGCAGAAAATAAGTTTTCTACCAAGAATGGGACTCAAACATGTGCTCAAGAGTTGGAAATCCTGTAAATTAGGTAGTTGTTGTTTGTTAGGGTTTTAGGGACCTATGTTTAGGACTAATCCTAAATCCTTTGTCAAATCCTCAATGTTCGTCACTTTGTGACAGGGGACGTGACGGCCGTGCGGGTTGGGGCGCAGGTCTCAGTGCGCTCCGTCGGAACGTTGTTGGGTTCGATTCCCACCTTGGGCAATTAGACATTCATTTTCGGCGGTCCTGAAGAATGAATCTTGACACTATTACCTTCCTTAGTAAGAGGTGACATCCTAGGTAGCCACCAGGGGTTGGCAAAAAGATATCGCTAGGCCCACTTGCCGGACTTGTTCCCCCCACCAAATACCAGTACCGGTAGTTTGTCACAAATAAAATTATACATAAAGACCTTAGTGTTCTATATGTAACCGATCTAGCCCGAAACAGATAACATTTCTTCCATTATAAACTCTTAACCACCCAAACCCATTTCTAACCTTGCTTCCTCTGTTATTCCAGATAAAGAAGATGGTCACGAGACCTGCTAATGTAAAAACGTCATTACAGTACTACCAATGGGTAGTCCCTCTACACACTTGTATCACTCCTTTATAAACTGTACGGCAGTCAGTAGGTTTACGACGAAGGGTTAAGGTGATTAGATGGGATTTGTTGGAATTTATCTTAATCTTCCAATTACGACACCATTCTTCGAGGGCTGAGATATGGAATTGGAGAGTTTGGGATACAATTATTGGGTTATTATTAACTGAGAGTACACATGTGTCATCGGTATACGTGGTAAGGTTAGTGTTGGTTAGGATTGGTTGGAATGTCAGCTGTATAAACCGTGTAATATATTTTCTTTAAAAAATTAATACTAATTTTACGTGTTTAGTCATCATTTACACCTGGTTCCACTCCTACATAAACCCATAGTGTACAAAATGCATTCCTTGGAGATGTGGCGGACTGTTAGTCTGTTAGTGTACTATTACAATATTGACATTTTTTTATTTTTACGTGTGTTTTTCGTCATAATAATGGTGTTGTTTTTTTGGTGCAGTTCTAGAGCATTAAGTGAATTGTCACCATTCTCGTTCTCTTTTATTTGTTCTTTTTTAGTTTTATTGTACTTTTTTTTTTATGTTACATTCTGTATATTTATATTTATAGACAATGGTAATAGGGATCATACAGCTCATTTACACCATATTTAGAAATATACAAATCAAATGATAACAAAATAAGAAATTGAAGAGAAGAATAACTAAATAAAAACAAATTTAAATTAAAAATCTAATAATATCTTAAACACAAGCATTCTTATTTAAAATGTTTACATTCAGCTTGGGGAACTTTAAACCGAGCTCTACCCTCCACTTGTGGATGAAAGAGTTGGACTCCAGAAGATCTTGGTGCTTCTCTCTCAGCTGCATCACTGGTATTGAAAGCCAGTAGAGAATGAGTGAGGGCGATAGCCGCAGACACTCAGGGCCTAAGTGAAGAATCTGGCCAGAACAAATAGTGTATTAAAAAAAAAAAAAAAGACGAAGTGGAGGAGTTATGTGAAATCGTTTTTGGAAAACTCTCCCTCAAGTGGTTATGATCTGCTAGGTGACGCCAACTAACTTACAACTCTTTCATACTCTCTCATAAGATGATACTCCTCAGCTCGAACACGACAATAACCGGCAAGAACTGCTTGACCCAGTTCAGGACGATAACACAACTCTACGTCAAAGTTGTCTGACTTCCCCTATTCTGATCTCGACTAATTTCAGTTTTGAGGTCTGATTTAGTTCTGGAGATCATGCTCCTGGTTGCGATCTGCCTCGACATCAGAAATAGCTACAAATATCAGTGTACACATCACAGACAAAATGCAACACATCAAACATCTAACATTTTAAAAAGAGATCAATATGTGTTTGGATGTCTTGGAGTTATGTACCGTATCTAGTTGGATGTGTCATTTTATACTATTAAAGTAAGATGTGCTTCATTGCTCTTTTATTTAATGAAACTAATTTATTTCAAGTTTGGTACAAAAATCACTCTCCAGTGCCAATTATTTGCTCTCAATTTATACAATATAAACCTTCCAAATCTAAGAATTTATAGAAGAAACATGACATTTAACGGAATTTTTGTTTGAGTTCCCTCATGAAGGCCTTATTCGGGCCGAAACGTCCACATAAATAAAAAGTTTCACTTACTCTTCACCGAATGCCCATTTCATACCATCTCCGACCAACATAAAAAGATTACTCTCATGATAACGAAAAAAAAACACAAACACACAGGCGACATGTAGTGTCAGTTTATTTAATATAAAAAGGCTTAAATTGATAGGAATCCCAATATTATTTATCTTGTTAATAATTAATGATTATTGGTAATATTCTATAAAAATAAAGCATCTGCTAAGGGATAATTGTTAATTTTTAAAATATTAACTAGCAATCAACAGATATAATCGTTATATAAATCACAAATTTTATAAGATTATTCACTTTTTTTTTTTAACAAACAACTTTTTAAAGGCATATTTTAGATTTGAAGTACGACCATATTAAGTATGACAATATTTAGTAAAAATAGAGGAAATTGGTCCAAAATCTACTTTTTCAAATTAATTTTTGTAAAAAGTAATGTCAATACAAAAATTATCGAATAGTCAGACAATCGATAGACTTTAATTGAGCACTGAAAATATCTGTCAGTACGCCGGAACTATGCAATGTATACTATACGCAAAGCAACTGCGTAGTGCGGGCTTAACGTCCTGTTTTTAACAGGAGCTATTTAATCTCTGCAGTGGGGACGGAAAATAGTTGAAGGTTGATTTTTTGAAGTCATAATATGAATGAAGGCCGTAGGTGCTTACATAGCTAACGTGAGGTACTCTAACCTCAAACGATACCTAGGTGTAGAAGGGGTTATGTACACACAAACATTGAACCTTGTTTCCTTAAAATCTTCTATTTGTAACACTTCCCCTTCAATTATTAATTATCTTTTCAAAGGATTTCAATTACAGATACATTTCACTTTCGTCATATGAAATAAAATCTTGGATGACATTTTTCCCAAAAATATATTCTTTTAAATATTTATTTGTTTAACTTAAAAATACTTTACATATATATTTTTTAAATATTTATAAAACTTTTTTTAAGAAGTTAACATAAAATAACTAAGTACTTTTTGACTACATTTATGCAAATTAAAACTGTACTATTGTAGTTCAAAAAAAAAAAAAAAGTACTTTGACTTAATCTTTACGGACTATATTATAATTTAAATTAAAAAAAAAAATTCCAATAAATTATTTTCTATTAACAAACTGTAAGGGAAAAAGTAGGATAGTTTTTGAGGAAAGGCGCGCTTTGTATTCGAAATTCTATAACTAATGGAGTAATTTAAAAAAAGATAAATATTTACTTCAAAATATGAGGGAAGAAACACATTAAGCTAGATCTATCACATTAATTACTCTCTTTATTTACAATATATTAAAGTTCTTGCAAATTGTTTGAAAAAGTATTTTAATGAGTTTTAAATAATTTCTGAACATCACTGGAAAAATAAAATAAAGGATGAATGAGAGTGAAGTGGTATTTGAAAGTTAAATAAAAGTCAATCTTTACCACTAAATCAGGATTAGCACTTTGTTAGGAAGTATTGTAACTGGACTAACGATTATGCCAGGAGACCATTTTGTCAGAATCACACTTTAATAGGCTGGAGTTCACCTAGGATGGCTGCCGAACCATCGGTAAAAACAAAGCCTAAAAACTAGCACCGTTCATCCCCATAGTCGAAACTATTAAACCGGGAGTGGTTTAAGCCTCTTATTCGAATCTTCAGCATTTTGCTCATATTGGGAAATAAACGTGTATATTTTCTTATTAATTCATCTGTTTTGTTAATACTTGTTATCCCTTTCACGTTGTTATTGCCACTTATTTATGTTGCTCCTTCCTTTGGCTCCCACTTATACTCAATTGAGTTTTGCTCTGGCCTCCTCGCAACGGTAAGACTGAGTGAGCATTTTTCTCATCAGTACACTCCTAACGTGGCATTTTTTTTTTGCTCTCCTTTACACCTCCTAGGTTTCTTTTTTTAAATTAGTCGTGGCAAGAAGGTCTTAGATAATTTAGAAGTTCTGGATTCTTCAGCCCATGATGGAAGAGCTCCGATTTACAATTTCAAATTGCTTTGAACGTAATTTTGAATCTTTTTTTCATCATCACATCCAATTATATAAAAAAAATAATAAAAATTCTTTACCATGAGATAAATGCTCACGGGGCATCTCTTAAGAAGGGAGACAAAGAAATAGAACACTCCTGCCGGGTTAGTAAATAAATAAGATGTAAATGACAATGAAAAGCGCTGGTATCTTATGGAATCCTATACAAATGGTCTCTGTTTAAGTTGTAATATAATTTTTCATTATTTCTATTCTTTTTATTTTTCCACTTATAAATAAATATTTAAAACCTTCTAAATAAGGAAAAGTTATGAAAATGGATTGTTTTTAAACGATAAAGACATTTCCAAGAGAGGGGGGGGGGATGAAATCAGCTTACAAAACCATTCCAAAGTTCATCAATAGGCCAAAATATATTTCACAATTGTAATTATTAAATTCAATTAAGTATTTTAGAATAACTCTAATGAGACCTGTGGTGCATTACTCATATTGGAAATCGATTTTCCTTCCTTCCTACACAGCAGCTGAGCGAGATATTGAAAATTTAAGGTGCAGTTGTGCCGGATTGAGCAGTTAAGCCAAACTGGATAGAGATATTTGTCCCTAGTTATTGCTTCTCTTTCATAATGGCGGGGCACTTTTGTCAATATTGCGTCAAAGACGCAATATGAGGCGATAAGGGGGGTGGCGTCCCCAATATCCCCCTCCTATTGTTCCACTTGTCCTCGAGTCTTCTTAATTAGTTTGCCGAGAAGAGCCTGGGCCAGAGATGTATCAATCACTACATCTCTTTTTCTTTTCCTGGTGATGATGGTTTCAGTAAAAGGACCCGCATATATAGAGGTTTTATATATATATGAACACATAACATCTTTTAAACGGGAACATTGGAAAATGATAATTCATCCGCTTACTAAGAGTATTCTTTTATAAGAATAAAAAAAATGTAAAAAAGGAATCTGACTAATGTCTAAAACAGCATAAATATAAAGCAATAAAATTAGAGTATAAATAAAATTCATAATGTAACAATGCATTTTAAAAGAATTAGTTGTGATTGTACGTTCGTTGCATTATTCAACTAGAAATAACAAATAATTACTTTTTAATTTTAGAGCTAAATAGACAATGAATTGTTATTTTTGTTGCTCTGATATAGGAAATAAAACGGATTAATTTCTATTAAAAAGGGCTTTTGCCAAATGTCCAAAAAAAAAAAAAATTTTTCTTTGATCAGTCAGTAATCAGGTCTGCTTCTGCGGACGTTCCTACTCCACTAAATATTATGTATTTAAGTTCACGTAAGCCTTTACATTTTTAATCTGTCCCCAACTCCCAACATTTTAATCTTCCTTCTCCCAACTCTCCTGCTTACTGGTCTACAGTTCTTAACCGTGCCTCATCTGTCCTACTAGCTCCTATTCCTAAGCCCTTTCAACCGTCTATCATAAGAGGCCATTGACTTCAGAGAAACCTTGACGACCCAAGAAGACCTTAATCATGCTGCATATTCATTAACCACCACATTATAAACAACTGTTTGAACTGCCCCCTCTTCCAATCACTTTCCAAGAAACCTGACAAAAACTAGATAGCTCAACACTTAATAAATCTGGTCAATATTAAACGACGCCACGGAAAGTGATAATTAGACTACATCCGTTCCAAATCCTTCAATTCCTATTTATCTTTTCTCTCTAATAGTCACAATTCGCTCTGGAATATCAATAAAAAATATCTTAAATCCCGGAACAGCGTCAAGCAGAAGAACAAACACCTTTCCAACACATTGACTTGGCACCCGCAATCCATCCCACCCATACCACAACTCCAACAGTAGGAGAATTCCTGACATCACCAATCCCATTTTCCCTACTTTCTAACCCAGTTGATCTCTCTGAGGTTTTTACAAAACTAACTTAACTCACTGCTAATCTCCAGGACATGATATTTTCACCTTTCAGATCCTACAGCAACTTTCACCCAAAGCAGTCGTATTCCTTACATACCTCAACTGCCCTCTTTCCCCTGTTATGGAAACATTCTGCAATTATCGTTTTTTCTAAAACCTGGTAAACCCCTTCCAGCACCGATTGACTTACTTCCTATCCTTTCAAATATCTTCGAAAAGATCTTTTATAAAAGAATTCTGACCAGAATCTCCGAATATTCCTTCCTATCAGTATGGGTTTCATTCTCAATATTTCTGTGTTATATATTAGCAAGAATGACAATAAATAAATTGGTGTTTATATTTAATACTATGTTGTGCCAATGCTGTAGTTTTAATATTTTTTATATTTTTACAATTGATCTTATGTTGATCAATTCTTGTTTTTAATTTTTTAGATGTTTCACCTATGTATAAACCTTCACAATTTACTATATAAACAACATTTAATTTATCTTTAAAGTCAACTTTGTCTTTCATATTACCCAGATAACTACACAATTTATTATTATTATATAATCCAAACTTCAAATTATGTTCATATTCTATAAATTTCCATTTAATTTTATCTGTTAATCCTGGTATATAGTTTAATTTAAAGTAATGACAATCATTAAACCTAACTATTTCTTTTTCCATTCCATTTCGTAAGCTATCATTATTTGTTTTATCATTTTGTATATTTTTATTTTTATAAAAATCCGTGATTATGCTTTGATTAGGTTTTTTTTATTTTACTCACAATTTTGCTGTTATCAATATTGTTATTTTCTCTTCTATTATTATCTACATTTTTTTCTATATAACAAACATTATTATTAGCTGTGCGATTGTTAATAATACCATGCCACAACTTATTTATTATTTTTTTCGGATAAAAATTTTCAATAAGTATATTATAAATTTGTGTCTTTATATATTTTAAATAATCTTCGTCTGTTAATAATATTGCTTTTTTAATTAGGTTTCTAGCCATATTTATTTTTTGTGGGTATGGGAGGTTTGAAGTTAAATTTAGTAGTATATTACTTGTTTTTTCTTTTTTAGTCCATTTAGTCTTTAATTTACCTACTTAATAATTAATTCTTGATTATGTTAATATCTAAAAAAATTATTATATTATCAATGGGTCTATCTATTGTGAATGATATTCTACTATTAAAATTATGAAATTGGTTATATATGTTTCAATATTATCAAAATTTGTAATAATGATTAAGTCATCAATATATTTTTTTAGGGTTTTATCTAATTTTATTATGCTTTTATCAAGAAAATTGTTCATATAAATCCCACTCAGATTAACAGAAAGTGCCCCCCCATTGGTAATCCTTGTATTTGTTTAAAAAAATGGCCTTCATATTTAAAAAAAGTTATATTTAATACATAATTGCAAACCTGCAATGAACAACTTTTTATCTTTAATGTTGGTATTTTTAACAATGGTTTCCCAATTTTCTTCTACTAACCTAATGCATTCTTCAACTGGGATGCTTGTAAAAAGGGACTTAACATCTAAGCTAAATACTTCATATTTATCTTTATCACAATTTATGTTATTTAAAAACTTTTTTATTTCAATTGCAATAATAAAGTCATAATCATTAGATCTATTGAATTGATTTAACATTGGATTTAAATATTTTGCTAAAGCTTCTGTAGGTCCATTTATATTATTGATAATGGGCCTAAGTTCTATAATTTCCTTATGAGATTTCAATAATCCATGGATCCTTGGAACTGTGTAATCTGTAACCTGTAACTTATTTTTTGTTCTTTTATCTCATAGCCTTTTTTAAATAGTTTATCAACCTAAACATTAATTTTGGCTACTAGTTCTTTAAAAGGATCATTGCGCAATCTTCTATATGTATGATTATCATTTAGTATGTTTTCCATTTTATTAATATATTCATTCCGATACATAATTGCTATTTTTTTAGTTTTGTCAGTTTTTATTACTATTAATTCTTTAATTTCTTTCATGAAATCATTGAATATCTTAAAGTCTTTATTAATCTGTTTATTCAAATTGGATATCATTTTTTATTATTAGTATTATTATTATCTCTATTATTAATGTAATTATGTATAATTGTACACATAGTATTCCTTGTAGCGTTGATATGATGATCAGGTGCAAATTATTTTATTATAAAATTTTTTGAAAAATTGTTAATTTTAGCTTTCATTTTTCATCTTTGTGGTAATGGAGGTAGGAGAAAATTATTTTAAAGTCTATATGGTTGTTATCATAATGAAAGATAACCTTCAGGAAGGTAATTATTCTCCTAAAATGTATGACTAGTAACAAGTTTTTATTCATTAAATGACATTAATATTATTATATATTATTATTAGCAAGAATGACAATAAAGGAGAAAATTATATGTTATATATAGGTTTTTTGTTATCAAGTAAATAGTTTATAAATAGTTCTTAAGTATATATGATATATTAGTGTTATTGTAACCACATGTTTATGGTTTTGTTGAATTTGTTTTTTAGCAGCCTGAAGATGGGGGAAATCTCCCGAAACGTTGCTGATGATATGAAATAAATTATTGTGTTTTAATAAGAAAGAATTGTGTCATTCACTAAATCCAGTTTGATTCCATAAGACTCTTCCAGTAAACTATCATTAAGTTTATAATGTTATTATGTTTTAGGGTACAAAAAAAAAATTACATTCAATCAGAAGTTTATTAACCTCAAAAAATGTTTATGAATTGACTTACCAGACTTCCTAAAGAGAAAAACCAGAAAAAAAAACCTTTTGTTAACAATATTTCTTTGGTCCTGGAGTGTACCTAACAGTGTAGTTAGGGTGAATTTCTGGAGATTACACAGGTTGTTGACTAACTGCGGCACGTTGTATTACTTTAAAAGCTTAAAATCCATCTACCCCAGTCCAAATACCTAGCCCAGTGGTAATAAACCTAGAATTTTCTGACTGTTTTCCTGTTGAAACCAGTGTTGCACAAGGCAGTGTCTTGGGTACTGTCCTGTACATTATCTTTACCACAGATAAACTCCATTCATTCCATTATACTTATATATGTGTGCATATAAATATAAGGGAGCGGGTAGCTAAGTGGTTAAGCATTGTGCTACTAACTCCAAGAACTCAGGTACGGATCCGGCTGTGGCAGATAATTATTTTCTCTAAACTATCTGGAGTACCACCTCATAAAACCATAACATAAGCTGTTTTATTTTCTTTTTGTATTTTGGAGAAGGTACAATGAAAAAAGTGTGGTGCTGTTGTATTGTTTTTGTTTAGGAAGTAAATTGTTTTGTCCTTTTGTTACTTTTATATTAGTATTTCTTCATTTTCATTTTTTATTTTATAGCTTTTGTATATAATGTAAAGAATTAAGGAGAGAATGAAAGTTATATTATTATTAGTTTACAGTTATTTTATTTGTTAATAAAACGAAAGAACAACAACAACAAGGATTATTCGTAAACAGGTGGGAGGGAGTTACGGCCTGTGCGATGTCCGCTTATATGGCCCTCAGTCAGCACTGTCGAGAGCCGGATCTTTTTTTTTTCCGAACCAGGTGTAGATTGTATATATATATATATTGATGGACGGATTTCGTCGATAAATTAGTCTTTAATTTTTACTTGTGTATTTCGTTTCTCATTCCATTGTTTTCCTCGGAAAAGCACACATTATAAACTATTTTGTTATTATTTTATTTACGACATAATGGTATACTACACAAACCAAATAAATATACAGCTGTGTTCGAACACTTATTTTCCCAGTAACTTTGTACTCCAGACTAGATTTACAGTGACAAATAAATTGGCAGTGTTGAATTTGTATACTCGACCAGTCGAAGGGACAGCCCTTCACTAAACAAATGGATGAAATATAATTTCTATTTTTAATAAGTTATATCCTAATTCCTATCTTGCATTACCCATCCCTGCAATCCTCAACGAAGGTTGCAAAGGCAGTGGTCCAGAAATCTATTATAAATAATTATATTGTAGTCCTGACCCAAGACGGCTCGCCCCTTCACTCGTCGTCCACTGTCTTTTAATTCCAGTGACGTGGTTGAGAGAAGGGTCATGATCTTCTGGAGTTTTGCCCTTTCCTCCACAAATGTGGGGGAGGAGGGGATAGCTCGGTTCAGAATGTAAATAGGAATGATTGTGTTTAATTTTTTTTTATCTGTATTTATTTATTAATTTTTTCCCTCCTCCTTTTACTTCTTATTTCTTTATCATTTAATTTACATGTTTGTAAATATGGTGTGATGAGTTCTATCATCCATATTACCGTTGTCCAACAACATGACAGAATGTTACATTACAAATTAAATAAATATTTTCAATGTAAAAAAAAAAAAAAAAAAAATCATCAAAAGAATATCGCATGCCAATTCAATAGGATGCTTATATTTTTATTTGATCTACTGCAAAACTAATAATTATTCCAAAAAAAATTAACACGAGGTGCAAAAGGAAGTTAGTTGAAAAATTTGTTAGGACAACCAATTGCTACTCCAATTATTGCCAGAGGAAGTAAAAGATTGAGGATCGTGGCGAGGATGGTGGAGGCCGACGCAGTGTTTCCCTTGTTGCAGAGGTCTTTCTCACACGTGTAGCATAGGCCTTCCTGGCAGATATCCTTCGTCAAAGCTTCGAAGCAGCAACCTTTGAAGTGGTGAACGTCTATGCCTCCTGTTGCCCTGCCCCCGCCACTAGTTGCTGCAGCATTGTCCGCCGCTGTTTCATCTTGAAGGTAGGCTGAGAAGAAACAAAACATTATACTACTACCATAATGTCAATTTCGTTATTAAATAAAAATATACAAAACAGAGTCGGCGGTGAAGTGCCTTCAAATATCAAGAAATAAATTTACTTCAACAGATAAGGTTTAGAAATCTTTTGATTTGTATAAGAATTGCTTAACGAAACATTTGCGCTATACTGGACAAAGTTCTGAATAAACAAAAATTTGTAGTCGGAATGAAATTATGACCGGGTTGGTGAGAGTGTCTAAGACGTAACTTGTCACTTGACCACTCCGCATGCCAGAAGTGGCCCGTCAGGACGTGAAGAAAAGAACTAGAGCATAGTAAATAATAAACTACAGTTATAATCAACTTCAAACCGGGAATAATTAAATATGATTTTTGAAAGAATTCAACACTTGTGTAAAATCGTTTGACACTGTGCCTTAAATGAAAGGCAGGAATTCTGAAGTTTATCGAATTAAGGACCTCGAGATCCCTATAGAAATTCAACGATTTTAGACGAGAAGAATAGTCACGCCATTTTCTAAAGGATTTTAGATCTGCGAAATAGTACTCATATTTAGTCAATCCATCAATTAATATCTAAGTAGCTGATGTAATATCAACATGGGAATGATGACCATCTTTCTTGATACTATATCTCAAATTAAAAATTCACCTAAATTTTCATTATCCAACGATCCTTCCCAAACTCTATTTAAAAGTGAAATGACATTATTTGAAAATGGTTCTTGTGAACTTGGTTAATCTTCACTAAGTAATGGTAACCTTAATGGACCAGAGAGCAGAAGATCATTTTGCAACTCATTTGGTAAAAATTCGCTCGAAACATTATTTTTTAAAATTTATTTATTGATATTTACAACTGTATAAAAAATATAACAAGTAAATTTGATCATAATGACATGATACAGGATGGAGAGAAACTACCCAGTAGTAGAACTCTAAAAAATGTTTATAATATAAGGTCACGAGGGCATCTTCTTTTCAGGCGCCTCGGAGCATTGCCAGGAATGGAAGTGGAAGCAAGGTTAGAAACTAGTGGGCTTGGGTGGTTAGGGAGTTTATTATGGAATGAATAATATCGGGTAAACATTATATTAAAAATGATATTTAAACGAAACATCTGCAGGATAATTTGAATTGGAGCACTAAAAATTTCACTACAATGACATAATTAAATTAAAATTTCAGACCAGTCCTTAGAATTTATTCCACTAGGGACAGGAAACATTAAAATTGACTGAATAGAGGAAGTAAATACTCGACATTCAGCAAGTTCTTCCGCGGGTAAAAATAAGAGCATACTGCAAAAGTTTCTGGAGAACACATTATGACTGACTATAACAAACCAACTGGGATCAAACACTTCGACAACACGCAACACGCTTTGCACCTACTTACTCGAAAAAATTCGTAGTGTAACGAAATTTAAACTAAAAAGACAGAGAACTAGAATGGTTCTGGGATATCACCGTAAGGAGACAGGGTCGTTAGGCAGGAATCTAAAAATTCTGGTTAAACACTTGAGGCCCGATTATGTAATTTAAATCCAAAACATTAAACATTACACCGTTTATATTATAAATCAACTAATGTCGAATTCCTCTCGTATCTAATCTTTACAATCCAAAATCCTTCGTAAAATCCTCAATGCTCCTTATTTTGTTACTAATAAAACCATCCATAAAGACCTAAATGTTCCTTATGTAACCGATTTAGCCCGAACCCGATATTATTCCTTCCATAATAAACTCCCTAACCACCCAAACCCACTCGTTTCTAACCTTGCTTCCTCTTCCATTCCTGGCAATCCTCCAAGGCGCCTGAAAAGAAGATGGCCTCGTGATCTTATATTGTAAACTGTTTTTAGAGTTCTACTACTGGGTAGTTTCTCTACAACGTGTATCATATCATTATGATCAAATTTACTGGTTGTATTTTTTATACAGTTGTAAATATCAACAAATAAATAAAAAAAAAAAAATCAACTACTGCACTTTAGTAACAGTTTTGGCACCACCCAAAAAGACAGCGTTCGTGCATGAACTGACAAAGGGAAAACGATGCCCTTCTTCTTTATAACCCAATCATTAAGTGTTATATTATGCTAAAGATGCTATTACCCAAAACATTAATAAAAAATTAGTTCAACTTATATTATTTAGTTCTCAGTCTGAGTTTTATCCAATTTTGTAGTGAACAAAATTCAATATTTTCTTATTCGAAATATAAATATTAAGGTATCTTTATCTATTATTTATAGAAGTCGTGATTTTTTTTTAATTGTCCATTTTGTTTATTTAATTTCACAGCCTTAAGATGGGATCTATTACAATCCTCCCATCTGCGTTCAGCCGCCCGTTGGTTTAGAACTCATTACTCTTTTTTGATTCCTTTCTATTGAAAAAGATTGGCCACCACCAGTGTGCTATTCTTTTAATTATATTAACGGAGATAAGCTACATTATTCCGCGTCATGTAACAATTCTAGCTTTTACATTAGACTCATTGCTACTAATACTAAATATTCTACCAAACATCCTAAGCTGTTGGTACCAAAATAAGCAGTCATGGTTTGCACCCATAAAGGCAAGAAATTTAGGGAGGATCCAAAGTTCAGGAAATCACAACTTTTACATGTGTCGGAAGATGGGATAATTGTGAAAAGTCGTCTCAATTCATTAACTTTTATTTTTCTTCAATTATTTTTTTGTTTTTTTTTAATATTTACATTTTTTTATATTATAAACCTTTGTCATCGATAAAGAAAAAAACAATTCCTCCTTCCCCTCTTTTTTGAATTTTAACTTGTCAAGAAACATCGAAGACCTAACTATTGAAGACATTGATCAGTTGCGAAACGTGCATGGCACTACTATCACTTATCGATCTGGAAGGTAAAAATATTCCTACTAAAATTAGAATTCATAGGTTTCACGAGGTAGCGCAGTTGTAAGGCACTGTGCTACTAACTCCAAGAATCCGGGTTTAAATCCGGCTGTGACAGATAATTATTTATTCTGTTACTGTAGCCATGACCCCTCCGAGGTCCATTTAACCTCATCAATGTCCCCCCTAATTTTGGTCCTCCCGATTTTAGATCATTTATTGGGTCAATAATACCAAGATATGACTCTTACTTTCCGTTTCTTAATGTTTGTTTTATTTATGTTTATTTTTATGTGATGAAATATATTATTCTTTGCCGATTTTCTTCTCTTAGTTTGTTCGTATTTACTCATTTATTCTTAAGCATGGTTGTGCACAAATTTATTGCAACAATCTATAGCTAAAGTAATAAGTAATTTGCCATGTATACAATGGCATTTTAATAATTGTTCATTAATCCATGAAATGTTGGGTATTAATTTTGTTTTAATTTAATCATTTTTTGCACACTGCGAGCGAACCGGTATGTCCCACTCCTCTCCGGCATGGTAAATACATGAAATATTAAACGAAAGGCCAGAGGATCAGTCCAGTCCAAGGGAAGCACTGCTTAAAAGTGCATCGGTGACCCACCATTTTTTAAGTTTTCTAGAACCTGATATCTGTTCCTAAGTTCTGATTCCAAACTTTCTGGCAATACTATGGATCTCCTAATTCTACAAGGGTAATCCCAAAATTATTGTTTTCTATTTCCGTACTTACTTTGTGGTATCAGTTTTTATCCCGCAGCAGAGTGCTATTTATACAACAAACCCATAAATTCCGATTCAGTACCATCTGATTTTTACTTGTTTTTTTTGTTGAGTTTTCCTTGGTCTTCTATCCTCGACATTACTCTCCTACATGAGCTTGGCCGCACGGATTTTTCATGTTCATTATGTTTGTCAGTAATACAAAATTCTTAGTAATATCCAATTCATTTTTTAAACTCGAACATTTGTTTATATTTTTACTGGTGCATTTTTGAGACGCTGTGAGTTTTTCTATAATTATGTCATACCAGCTCCCAGCAATTTACTTGATTAATTTACTATTAACAAAGCGTTTTATTTCATGAACCACTTAGCATTTGGAGATGAACGCCTTTCGGCTATTCTTTCAACTCTGGTTCTTGGATTGCTCACATGTGTTTCTGTACCATTTCAGATTACCTGTCAAGGTTTATTGGAGTCCGCCAGCCAAGGCAAATGTGTTTTGCGATCTTAATCTAGTTGAAGTTATGCCAGGTGGGAGGGACCACACTAAACATAGGACATTTATGATCATCTACTTACGAAAACTTAGTGAAAGTGAAGAAGAGAAAGTTGAGGTTCTACTGCTTTCCAATGGAATGGTTGTAAACTGATATACCATGAGCATACAAAAACTGCCACACCGTCATCCATAATGCATACATCGAACTGGCGATAATAAGCAAGAAAATATTAAAAAAATTCTCAACCATTAAAATGGTGTATGTATTATTAAAACCATAGGGAAGATCATGATAGAACTCACTTTTGGGACTACACTCGTATTTTAATTGAATAATTTGTGAAGGATACAATGATTTTCTATTATTGGTTTATTGATAAACATTGTATCCATGCAAAGTTAGGTATTAATATTCTTTTAATTTTATTACAATAAACTTTTGCACACTGTCCAGGTAATTGATGATGTACCTCCACTCAGGTATACCATTAAATTGAATGCATATTGTTTATGAGGAAAATTGTGAGCAAGAAACAACTTTTTTTGAAATCTAGTAACAGACAGCCTATATAAAACAGGTAAATATAACAGCCGGAGTTGAATGGTTCAAATTATCCCTGTTTAGAGGGAGAATAGATGAAAAAAAAGAGTTTAAAATTGCTCTTATAACTTATTTATGAAAAATAAGTGTTAAAATTAAACGTATTTTCGTAACAAAAAGTAGTTTGTTTTTTTTTTTTCCATAGCAAATATGGAAATTACCTGACCTTCCATTTGCTTGTTTTAAAGAGATATAGGGTAAGATAAATTATTACATATTCACAGTTCAGACGATTTTCCGACTACTAGGAGGAAGGTTAAAAGAAAAGCGAGTACATAAATTTTCCGATTTTTCATATTTCTTTCTTATTACATCTCGTGAACGGACGAATATATAGTTGGGGTCAAATTAATTTTCTGCCAATTTAGAGGAATGCTATAAGAAAAATAAGCGTGAAAAACCGATTTTTCATTGAAATGGGTGATGGTTGGATTTGTATGGTTCGAACGGTTTTCCAACTATTAGAGATAGAGTAGGTGAAAAAATAATGAAAAGTCAAAAAAACTCTCGTTTGACATACGGCCTAATCCTTCACTATCGGAAAACCGTTTGGACCACAAATATATCTTCATAAATACACAAGTCATACCAAGAAAAGGGAAGGAAAATGCAAAAGGAAGAGTTAAAATTTTGTAAACTCGTCTACCTCTAAATAGTCGAAAAATCGTTTGAACCATTCACTTGATTACGAGATTAGGATGATTTCTGAAACAATTAACTATTTTAAATATTTTTAACACATAATTGTCGTGATTTTAATTACTTTGGATTAGCCAGAGTCTAGGAAGATTGAAAAGTAGTTAAATAGCCATTTTCTTTGGCCAAACCTTCTCTATTATTTATCTTTGCAAATGACATATGAATCATGTAATGGTCCGAAACTTAATCTTGGACTTTGAGAAACGTCTGTGGTGGCCTGTGATTAGCACTAAATCGAAAATAATATCAACAAAACAGACTCAGAGAAAAATAGACTATGAATGAACACATTTTTCTAATTTTTAATATTTTCTTTATCATTGATCACTAGGATTTATTGAAATTGATAAACCTCATAAACAGGTTGGTGTTGTCATACTTTTGAAATTTCAAAAACAAAATATAAAAAATAAAATTTCGTTTTGAAAACCGAAAACTACATATTCTGGGAATTCAGCTCTAAGATTAAAATCATGTATTTATCAATGCTGACGTTATGGACACATTCCAAACAGTTAAGTTTAGGAATAAGTAATTAGGTTGTGCACATAAGTTATAAAATATGAAAAGGTATACCCTTAAAAATTATATACTCACCCGTGAAAAGGGGTGTTCTTGTAGTTTCCCCGTCAGCTGAAGCATAGAAAATATTTAAAAAATATATTAACATTCATTAATTATTCTGGGACGTGCCCCATTAGAATAATATTAAAAATAATAAATATGGAACTTCAGAACCGTAAGATGAAAAAAAAAAAATTAAATAATTTTAATTTGAAAGTTTTACAATTTTTAAATTAGGAAAAATGAAATGTGGGTGGAAAATATATAAATACATATTTATGAAATATGACCATTCATAAGAAAAAAAAATTAGAGGAAATAATGAATAGATTTTTCTCGAAATGAATTGACTAGTAATAGGTCACACAAAAAAAAAAAAAAATTTAATATACTTACTAATACAGTTGATGTTACCTGACAGCATTCCTGTATTCGTGTTTAATTAGTATGAAAGCAGCTATGATTTCACAATATTTTCTTAAAAAAATATAATTTATATAGATGTACTTATGTAATATATAGTACTTATATAAAATATGCTACCTTCTTATGTACCAATACTTATACTTGAAATATACAAAACGTAATTATAAATATAAGAAAATGGTCAGGGTTGCGGTCAAAAAAATAACAAATGGTTTTATACTATTTGTTCTTTTTTTGACCGCAACCCTGACCATCTTCTTATATTTAAATCTTTACGGTCAACTATATATACATATATAAACGTAATTATATTTACTAAAACCTTGGAAGGATGTATGACAGTATCTGAAAAAATAGGCGCTGCGACAAATGAAATTAGGCCTCATTTATTGCAAATATCAACATAAAAATATAAAATATGTAATAAATATAAACATTTCGGTAACACCTTTGAAACTATGGTTCATAATAAAAAAGATATCGAGGATTCAAAAACGACGAAGCAAAATAACTTTCTGGAGCCATAATAATAACATTATTATTGTCTATAAGCAAACTGAAATTTTATTAAGAACCAAGGAAATTCAACTGTATCAGCCGTTATAAATGCTGGAGTTTATTCAAGGGATTTCCAATCCAGCACTGAAGAAGGGAAACGAGGACGGTGAAATAGGTGCTGTCCTCATCGCCTTAAGAACATTATCAACAAGGCCGAAATGCTGTTCTCTTCATCGCCTCTCAAGCTGGTATCAGCTGTTACTAGGACGAATGAAAGTGCCTTTGGAATGCGAATCCCACCTCTACGAATGATACTCCGAGGCACTAATGTGGTCCTACAGTAGATTCTGAGCGATTGCGGGATTCCGGGAAAGAATAGGCTGATAGGCTGATCGGCTGATATGATAGTCTTGCCAAGCGAGGAGTAGAATTGCAACAAGCAGTCGATCCAGAATCTTACCACTCAATATGGTGAATGATGACAAATTGGAAGGGAAATTATACAGATGTTAAAAGGGAAAAGCTCAATCACAAACTACCTAAAGTCATATCCTTGCACTATGCAACCAAAAAGAACGGATGAAGACATTTCCTGAAATAAGAAATAAAACTTTTGCCAATAAGCATTTGAAAAAAATCTAATTTGCATTGGCCAGCAAGACGTTGGAGGGTTGAACGGCAAAAAAGAAATAATAAATAAGAAAAAATAAAATTAAATAAATTAATTCCAAACAATAATCTAGCAAATTAAATAAGTTTAAATGAATTAATGAAAAATAATGGGCTCAAGAAAAAGGATAAAAAAAAACTTCAGCAATTTAATTAACTTAAAAAAATGATATTTCGTACCAACCTAAAAAAATAATTAATACAATTAAAGTAATTTTAAACTTAATTAATAAATACAATTTGGTTCATAAAATTAAGTAAAAGTTATTTTTTTTAAACTCTAAACAATAGTTTAGTTCTGAATTTTCATTTTAGGAAGTTGATTATATAATTTTTTTTAGGTAAAAAAAACTTCCAATTAGAATATAAACTATTACGTATTTTGTACTTTTATAACCTCTCGAAATATTATCTCATAGCCACGGACTAGCGAAAGACAATTGTTTAAATAATGTGGTTATAAATTTTTTTTTTAGACTATATGGGTATAGATGACAAGATTTCATAATGGAAATTAATAAAAATTACGAATATGAGGATACAATAGTGCATGATAATGGGATAATATCCCGAAAAATTGTACAAGCACAAAATATAGAATAGATATAGAGTTTATATTCTAATTAGAAGTTTTGTTCACCTCAACAATTTTAAAAAAATACTTTAGCCCATTCCTTAGTATGAATTTGTCTTAAACTTAATTTATAAATTGTTGTTTTTACTTAACTGATATCTTAAAATCAACTAAAATCTTAATAATAGTTTAGTTAATAGTTTTGGATGATTTTTCTCTAATGACTTGATGAGAAATAATTACTTCAGCAAACACTAACTTAATTTATTTAGTTAACATGACCTAAATGATATTCCCAACTAACTTAAGTAAATTATAATTAATTCAATTAATTTAAAACTTAACATAATACAATTAACTCATATCTAACTAAATTAGCTTAAAATAATAGTTTAGCTTATTACTAAGAATTCGCCTTAGTGGTTCAATGGGCAATAATTAGCTTAAGTATGTTTCACTATAGACTAAGTACATTTACTTATTTAATTTAAGGGCTACCTCTAAAAAGCTTATCACTACTAATTTTTTACAAAACAGTTCTTAGCATATGAAACTTTTTTATTAGCGTCGAAACTAAAAATATACGACTTACACTGGAATAGTCAGAAGAAATGTTAGCTACAACCTTTGTAGTAGGACCTATATTAAGAAACGAAGTTGCATTATAATTAATTTGATTACCTTAACTGAACTTAGTCCTAAAATAATTAATAAATTTAAGTACGTTCTAAAAGGAATTTAAGTACTAATTCTAATTCATTGTAATCAGCTTACTTTAATTTCAACATAAATAATCCAATTTAAAAATAAAAAAAGAAAACTAAATAAATCAATTTATTATCGTATTATATTAAATTGATTTATTTTTCATTGAGGTGAGTTTGAAAAGATGTTTTGCCCTTATTAAAGCTTTTGGAATCACGCCACTGATTCTCAATACAAAGATATTATGGTAATGTAAACATTCATTAGATCTTGGTGAAATAAAATTTAAACTTGGTATTATATAATAATTTATAAGGTATTGTTTAGTTTAGTTTCAAAAATATTTGAACTAATGACATATTAGACTGCGTACCAGAGTTGGGCGAAAATTAGCAGTAATTAAAACCATAGCTAAATTAACTGTTAGTTGTTATGAATAATTGTCGATCAGTTATCTGCACCGAAATAAATTAGAAATTTCATAAAAGGAAGTAAATAGATATGTATTCTAGCTTTATAAAGCATAAAAAATAATAATCTTTTAGTTTAATAAAGCATTAAAAACTATTAAAGATACTGGAGAAAGATAGTCCGGGTAGCAGTAAATAAATGTCATTATAAATAGTAAATGATATAATCAAATTAGTAAATGAAAACTATTTATTGTTAACGAACCTTTCGCCCCTGATAAGAATGGTGTTCTGTATAAAGGATATTCATAACAACTACAGTTAATAATGTTATAGTTTTAGCTACAATTAATTTTAGTCAACTGTGATTTAGAACATATTACAGCTACCAATTTTAATAAAGTATTCGGAATTGCAATAAATTAAAACCTGTTCCAAAATGAATATGTGTCGTTATATTCATAGGAAGCTGATAAAGATAGAACTAATTCTATTAGTAAATATTTAAATGAATATTTATTAACTACTGTAACCCAATCATTAATATAAAATACAATACATTAATATAAATATTTAACTAATTAATTTAAGCAAAACTAATTAAATTCAATATGAACAAAAAAAAATCAGTTTAATATCATGGCTTTATTTATGTTTGTTATATTACAAAACTATTTGACTAATTAACAAATTCAAATAAGCTAACATGAAGAAATAATTATAAGAAATAATCAGTTAAACCAAATTTTAGAACAACTGATGGGTACTGCAATCATGGACAGAGGAAGCCAAATTTCCATGATTGAAGAAAATACGTTAAAAACCTTCCCCTGTTATCGAGATCGTCTCCTAACTTAACATATTTAATTCTAAAAATAAGAAAATATACCTTTTTTTTTAATTCAATAGGATGCCTTTATTTTTGTTCAATCTAATACAAAACAAATTGTAATTCCAAAAAATCTAAATCGAAGAGAAAAAGGAATGAGCTAGTTAATGAATTTCCTAGGATTGCCTATGGCTACTCCAATAATGGCCAAAGGAAGCAAGACATTGAAGATCGTGGGCACGATGGCCATGGCCCCAGCGGTGTTGTCTTTGTTGCACAGATCTTTTTCGCACATGTAGCATTGAGCATCGCCCTTGCAGTTGTCTTTAGTTACTTTGTCGTTGCAGCAGCCTTTGAAGTTGTGCGCTGGAGCTGCAGTGCTGGCAGCTGGAGTAGCATCGTCGAGAAATTCTGTAAAGAAATATGAATGCGATTATGGCCAATAGGTATTGATAAAAATGTCTCTATAAACAACATACGGCCAAAACAAGATGAATTTACAACTGGACACAAAGATGCAATCAATGCTGAAGGAAGTAATGTTTTCTTGAATATGCGAAAGGCATGTGTTCCCATCTGGAGGAAATGTATGCAACAATATAAAAATATTAAAAGAATTTCGCAAATTATATGAAATGCTGACCTGGCGTGACATGAGGATGTGATGTATATGGATGGATTTAATCGACACAATTGATATTTTTTAATAAAATATTGTATTTAAACCAATATATGTGATAAGAAACTGTACTGTTAGTCAGACCAACTGACCTATCAAAATGTGGTAACTATGGTAACAACTAGCTTCACTGTATCATCGTTAATACGCATACGGTTATAGGGATTTTTTTTTTTATTATTCCAGGGAATTTGGTTATGTATCATATTCTCATGTATATACTACATGAAATAGGAATAGTTTTTGAATGACAACCCTCACCCTCACTGTGCTTCATAATTAGATTATATAGAAACAATTCCAAACGACCGACCTATAAATTCAAAGATTTTTGAAAAGTGAAACAAAGTTGCTATTCGTTTTTTTTGCACCTAAAGAAACCCTTAAGTACGAAAGTTCGAAACAATTGGAAAATTTTTTAGTCCAAAATTTTCGCCCCAACTGGTCTTTAATTCCTTTAAAAAAGAAAAAAAAAATAGAATAACTTTGATACTACTCGAGCAATCTATACCAGTTGGGAGTGGTTTTGGACTCTGCACTAAGGTAGCACAGACCGGATCTAGTTGAAAAAATTACAAACGGAGAAATAAAATAAAACATGTGAATTTTTTTGCCCCATTTGACACACATAATCTACGTTTAGTTGATGTAGGCTGAAAGTGTAGACATTGAATAACAGGCAGAGGAGTTAACAACGATTATTTCAACATTAGATACCCGAAGAAAAAAATAATTCTCCAAATAAATTGAGGTGAAAAATTTATAATTTTTAATACACCTTACTTTTTTCTTATTCTTCGAAATGAGATGAATCGATTGGTGTACGACAACACTGAAATGAGCTAATATTTTCTGAGCTACAAACCAAAAACCCTTAATTTTGTTCATGACTTTTTTTCTTCTCGAGAATTTAGAAATTTCATTATCTTGAAACCATCCCATGGCGATAGGCAACATTTAAAAAAAAAGAAAAGAAAAGTGAATAGACCTTGCGTACGTGGATGATATATATATTTTTTATATATTTTATACCAGATCGGCCTGATGGGCCTTACATGGTTGATATAACCGTTATATTATATATATTTTGGGTTTGTTGATTATGGGGGGGGGGTATAGTCTATGATATAGATATCATACACGTTCCTACCAGCCTGTATCGGACGCTTTCCTTGCTCTTGTGGGTCCTGCGAGAAGACTTAGCTTGGAAGTCAATGTGGAAATAACAAATATATGATTACGGGAGAGGTGCCTAGACCTAGAGAGGAGGTGAACTTTTGGGAATACCAATTCGTCTATATAAGACGATAGTGCGCCCAGCCTCGCTGTATGGTTTAAGGCTTGGACTACCTCCGGGCTTGTGAACAGGAACTCCTGGTCTATGAAAGAAGAATCCTCTGACGTATATATGGTGGGGTATTCTCATCAGAGGAGAGTGGATAAGAAAGAAAAGCTAGGAGCTGAACACTATGTTTAAGGAGTCCGATATAGTTCGAGTGTTGAAAATTTCAAAACTGAGATGGGCAGGGCTGGTCGTTAGGTTAGGCTGGAGAAGAGGAAGACCAAAGCTGCGATGGGCTGATGGTGTTGCTGCTAATGCAACAAATATGTTGGGGCTTCGGAATTGGATGTCGGCTGCAAGGGACCGAGACAATTGGCGAAAGCTGCTGGAGGAGGCCAGGATTGTAGAGCCACGCTAGTAGTAGTTATAATTCAAAAGTTCATTCTGGACAAAGATCCGACCTTTCTCTTTTATATACATAGATTTTCATGTACATTAGTAAATTCTTTTCAGTTTGATAATTATGCATTAGAACAACAAGTTCGTTATCTACATGCTGAGGAAGACTCAACAACAAGCTCAACAACAAGAAGCTCAACAAAGCATTCCACTTAATGATCATATCGCAATTGGAGGGTTAGCCATTTTTGGGAGACAACTGAAAGCTATTTCTATTTTCTATTCTATTTTATAGATGATATTATATTCGCAGTGTATTCTTGCAAGTAGGTTTAAATAAGGCAGAAAAATGGTCCAGAAGAAGCATTTGTGTGGAATTGGTGTCAAAAATCAGCTCCTGGCAAATGAAGAATTGCCTATAAAGTTATACTCTTAGCTATACCCTCACAGTAGTTATACTCTTAGCTAAACCCTCACAGTAGTTATACTCTTAGCTATACCCTCACAGTAGTTATACTCTTAGCTATACCCTCACAGTAGTTATACTCTTAGCTATACCCTCACAGTAGTTATACTCATAGCTATACACTCACAGTACTGAGGATTAGGCAAAGACCGTCTTAATAAATTTTCACAAGCCACGTTTTGTCACCATTCCGACTAAGATGTGAAGAACTGACACTTTTTTTCCAACACTTTTGAAGAATCTCAAGGTCGATCAATAAAACAATGATATAACACATATAACAGATATAACATGAACGCCTGTTACCCAGTGATCAAAACTTATGGTCATGTCGAAGAATTAGCGGAAATACTAAGGTACATAACTGGATAGGCGTTCAACTCGCGTCAGCCATAATATGCTACTCAAGGTCGATTCTTCAAAATTGTTTGGGTTTCTCTAGTATTTTTCGCGAGTAGATGAATTGATAGATTGCTAATGTATGAAAAATAGGGCCTTTCGCTCCATTACACCTGTTCGGACCCAGGACGCTGGATGTATCTCACAGCACAGCTTTTGGATATGCTCCAGCATTTGGAGAAACTACATGTACTAACGAAAAATAAATAAATTAGCTGAAGCCCTGAATATGGGGTTGAGCTACGGTAATCGAGAAACGCCTAAAGGAAACACAGACGCAGAACAATCCTCGAAAATGTAAAATTCATAAATGATTAACTGAATTATTAATCAGGAGATCCTCGTCAAAAAAAAGGAGGTGCCTAAAAGGAAGCCCTGTCGTCAACTGGGAGCTGAATGCTGCGAAATCAATTCCCACAATAATTTACACGTGGCAGGACGGGGAACCGCGTCCACTAGGTCTCAATTGTTCGTCAATTTTCGTCCGATCAGGTGCTAAGTGCGAACCAATCCCGATTTGTTGACTAGTGGTCAGTGAAAAGTTAATTTAGAAGAAACGTCAAGAATGTATTGGTATGTGTGCTTTTTCATTTTAAAGTAGAAGTGGTGGTCGATTTGAAGAGCATACAGCAAACAAGAAATTGACCAAACTCGTTTCTTTTTGCGTAAATGTGATTTACCAACATTTTTGTCTTCGTCAATATCGCCTGTGCCTGATCCTGCGATGAATCAAAGTTGATAATTCCAAAACGAAAAACTCTTCTCAGAAAACCGATCTGAAAAGCCTTTTGTCAACAACGAATCCGGACGAATACGGAGGCAATGAACGATAGGCATTCCCATGATTTTGTAATAACAGCGTTCGCACGGATTCGTTGCTTCACAATTCACAAATTTCAGCTCCCAATGGATAAGAAGCCTAAGAGTTGACTAACAACTGAAATGAAAGTTTTATTTGTATCCTATATGCAATTGATTTTTACAGGATAGCGAATCGAGTAGCTTCTCGTTTTTTAAACGAAAGAAGATAGAAAATTTCTTTTACCAGCTTTGCCGAAAAAACAGCTGCTACGGAGAGTACGAATGCGATAAAATCAAGAATTGGCTAACGATGATGTTGCAACTCTTATGACATCCAGTATTATACAAAAGTACTCAAATTAGTCCAGGAATAAATGATTATTTATGCAAATAACGTAAAACAATAAAATAAAGGGATTACTCACGCGTGACAAGGTGGTGCATAGGAACTTTTGTATATCCTCCATCATTTGAAGCTGCGGACACATTTAGTAATAATTAAAAAAAAAAAATGAATAAATGAATCATATTATTGTATACGAATGTGATAATATTTTGCATACTTGCTTAATAATTTGACTTTACCAAGTTATATAAAAAATATGATATACATACTCAAACAAATGGACGTTACTAATTTACTGAAATGACAAAACTTTAATAAAATTACAAAAAAAGAAGGCGTTAATTTAATAAAAACAAATATTAAAAAACTTACATTATGTTAATATACTTAACACAGTAGGGTGTATTAACATTAAATATAAAATTTGTAATAATTTAGTATACTTACTAGATAAATAGATGATTTGTTCCCGTTGAACCTTCATTTGTTTCAAATAACAACAGTGAGGGTCAACACCAAATTACAACGACAAGAATAATTTTGGTGAGACTGGTATACACTTTTATAAAAGCATAATTGACCCACGGAAAAGTACAAGAAACGTAAGGCGCAGAACACAACCGATTCCAACAGTCCCGCGAAATAATCTTGACACCTTACATTGATTAGTATGCAGTGGTATTTCGATGGTTCGACGTATTATCGGTTCCATTGTAGTAGATCAGGTGTAATCCACACAAATTCATAAGCTTTGGAACGACACGACCGATTTCAAAAAACATTTCGCACATGTTTCGCTTAGGCCTACAAACGGTACCATAGTAGATCAGCTGTAATCCACACAAATTCGTAAGCTTTGGAACGCCACGACCTATTTCAAAACACTTCGCAAACGTTTTACTTAGGCCTACAAACGGTACTGTAGAAGTAGATCAGCTGTAATCCACTCAGATTCGTAAACTTTGGAACGACACGACCTATTTCAAAACACTTCGCAAATGTTTCGCTTAGTAGTCGATCAGCTGTAATCCACACAAGTCGTAATCATTAGATAGACTTGGACGATTTCAATAGTACTTCACATACGCTTCTTATAGGTCTACTAACGGTTCAATAGTAGTCGATCAGCTGTAATCCACACAAGTCGTAATCATTAGATAGACTTGCACGATTTCAATAGGACTTCACATACGCTTCTTATAGATGTGGTAGATCAGACAAGAAAAAACTCATATGTTCAGCAAACCCCTCTTCAAAACTTTTAACCCTCATCCTGATATCCTTAATCCAACCCATCTTGAACATGGTGAAGCAGAGATTATAATTCCGCTCCAAATGACCCTTCCTCCTATTGCCTTTCATCCCTCAGAAATAATGAACATCATCTACCAATTACCTTCTAAAAAAGCTCCTGGCCACGATCATATCACAACACACATTCTGAAACAGCTCCCTCGTAAAGCCATTCTATTCCTTACCTATATCTATAATGCTACACTCCGATCCACCTATTTCCCTGACCCTTGGAAAATGTCTATAATAAAAATGTTTCCCAAACCCTCCAAGCCACTTGAATAT
>NW_027105356.1:1021384-1025645 GCF_000696795.3 Halyomorpha halys | reverse complement strand
TTAACTTCGTCAATTCCTACCCCCAACATATTTCCTTATAATCCGCTCCTACCTCACTGATAGAACCTTTAAAGTAAATCATAACCTAGCCTACTTTTTTAAGAGCTGCCATGAGGGTGCAAAATTATAGCTAAGATTGTCCTTTGTGGCCAGGTTGGAGGAAACGTTAGGCATTAGAAGTTCACTAATAGTGTGCGGACTTGATGGTTTTAATTTTTTATAATTGAATAATAAAAATGTATTGTGATTCAAATCTAGTATATGGATAAATATTCTATAACTTAAAAATAATAATGTATTCATAAAATAATAATTTGGCACATAAAAGGATTGGCTTTCATGCATTAGTGGATCCGGAAACGATGGTAACTAATGTTTGCCTGCATGCCTGTCACGCTGATCTCATCCGCTTGTTAAGTAATAACAATGACTTAATTCAAAATGAGAAAAAAAAATTAAAAACCAGCAAAATGGTATTTATAAATCGAGTGTCAGCTTTTCAAAAAAAAAAAAAAAGCAATCTAAATAAATTTGTTATTTATCCTAATTTAGAGCGATAAAATGATTTTCAGATGTATCTAACTCTTATCCAATCCCTAGACCCATCTTATTATATTATATATTTGATATGTTATATTGATATATTATATTATATATGTGATATATTATTGTCATCTTATTATCTTACATTGTGAACATATTTTTAGCCCTGTAAAGTGGGGCGAAACATTGGCAAATAAATAGTTGAAAACTATGTTTTGCTCCTTTTTGACCACACACCCCCACCATCTCCTTTACATTCAGTTACGATCAGTCATTTTTATATATTATATAAATATTCTAATTTGTCTTTTTTTCGACGGTTAAAACACTCATAAATTGGAAAAATTAATACTGACGGAAATATATTTTATTTAATCAATACGTTTTGTAAATTCAAGGTTTTGTCGTTGAGAACAGTCATCTCAGTTAGTGGACTGTCTGTTTGATTAAGAATATGACTTAATTATTAATTATAGTTAATCCAATTAATAGTAATTGAATATCAAAATTCAGTTAGTGAAATACTATAATTATAAGAAATTTTAATTACTATAATAAGATAAATAAATATATTTTAACACAATTTTTATTGGGTTGTAAAATAAGTTCGTAGCGTTTTTCAATATTTAATTTAATCATCTCTGAGTTTATAAAATCATATTTACTTGGTCAATAATATTTAATATTCTAAAAAAGGATTAGTTTAAGTTGCTTTTATGCATCAGTTTCAACCAAGATTCCTTATCTTTAAGAGGTATTTTGCTTGCTCAAAATGGAAGAGAAGAAAATTAATTTTCCTCATTTAATGATTTAAAGTTTCTTTTTCAATTAAAATAAAAAGTATTTTTAAATATTCAAATCAAATTCAACATTTTTTAGTTGTTTCATTTTTTTTAACTGGGGTACAATATTTGCATTCCTATTTGGATAATAACGAAAGAAGTTACATCATAGTATGTTTAGCATACTGTGTTTAGTCGATATCTGAATAGATATTTAACTAAATATCAACCTTATTATAATCCCAACTCATAAAAGAAAAACACGTTTATAATCCCAACTCATAAGAGAAAAACACGTTTATAATCCCAACTCATAAAAGAAAAACACGTTTAAATTAATTGAAAATAAATTAAGTTAGCCATAGAGTACATAGCAGGTGATTATCCAGCAGTGTTTCAATAATCAAGGTACAATGTTTAGGAATATCTTTAATAAACAAAGAAAATATCCAGGCATCATACACCAATGGGAAAACTCCCAAAATCATTTGACACATCACAATATGTGATATATAATAATATAATATAATAGTGTTTGATAAGATGTCGTTCCATTTACTAACATGTCGAAAAGAAAGGCAACCAGACTTATGTAACAAAAGGACTACAACTTCTACTTCCAACCATTTTCATATGTGTTACTTCAATGTTTAAAATATTGCTGAAATAACTAAGTAAAGAAGGCAAGTATAAAATTGTTGACATTTACCATAGCAACTAGAATGAAATAAAAGAAAAACACCACAAAAACATGAATCAAAATCTACAAACAACTGAAAAGCTATGACGACTTCCAGCAAATTCCTTTTTCATAACTATTAGCCTGCACTTGTAAATAACAGAACTACAAGACACAGCATCAAGTCCAATAGAGCATATCATACCTACATTGAACAAAGAGAATAGAAATTATATAACACTGACGTAGAAAGAGTTCTGATATAGCCAGCTAACCTACATTAACCATCTTCAGAAATTATTGTTTCTTTACTTCCCCATATAATATTAATAAAGAAGAAACAAGAAGTGAAAGATTTTATAGACAAATAAAGCATACTTAATACAAAAAACCTTCCACTAAACATTCTCTTATTTATGTCACATTTAATGGCAGAAAATATATTCTTGAGTAGAATTCTTCCATTAAATGTAATTATGGACTAAGACCCCCTAAGATCGATTAGGAGAAAGCACCATCCGTAAGTGGTTTGCTCAGTTCAGAATCGGAAATTTTTACTTGGAAGACACAAAGCGCTAAGGTCGTCTTTCAACTGTTGTTTGTCTGTCAAACCAAATTCAAGGATTGGTCACAGACAACCCTCACTCTACGACACGGGATATCGCAGAATCGCTTGACATATTGTGCACGCAGTGTCTCAAATCATTTAGGGGCTGCGGGATATGTTTCTCGAAGTGATATGTGGGTTCCTCACAATTAGATATAAAAGAATTTATTGGACCGCATATCCCTTAGCGCTTCCCTCCTGAAACGCAATGTTAATGATCTATTTTTGAGGAGTTTGATAACTGGGGATGAAAAGTGGGTCCCTTACAATAATATTTTGAGGAAAAAAGTACTGAGGAAAACGAACCCGCCGTTAACGACTTAATACAGGATTACATCCAAAAAAGGTTATGCTGTGCATGTGGTGGCTTTTGTTTTGAGCTCCTCTCGCCCAACCAGACCATTAATTCTGCAGTATACTGTGCCCAGTTGGGACAATTGAAGGCAATGGTTGAGCAAAAGCATCCAGCATTGGCTAATCGCAAAGGTATTCCATCACGTGTCTTTGCAAACTCGGCAGAAATTATTGAAGTTTCCTCCCACCCTATTCACCAGACCTTGCCCCAACAAATTTTACTAATTTCGGCCTCTTCAAAACTCTTAACGGAAGACACCTTAATTCGCTCGAGGACTGCGCAAACAGTACTGGGAAGACAAAATAAAAAAATTACCTGAAAGATGGCAACTTGTAATATATAAAAATTGGTCGTATATAATTGATTAAAAATATTTACAAGAATCTGAAGTTTTTATTGAAATCGCCAGTAAAAAACGCTACGAATTTATTTTACAACCCGATACATTACGAATCATTCGTCTAAAACGAGTAATCATGCATCAGGAACTATTAGATATACAGTATTCCATTAGTGCTCATAAAGAAACTTGGTAAATTCTCTTTAATTTTATTCAGATCTTATTCATAATAAGGGGTATTCATGATTTAATATTTTGTTATTTTAGTTTAATATTTTGAATTTTCTTAAATGGAAAAAGTTGTGTTAAATGGAGGAATAGTTCCTTCTTTTAACATGTTAAAAGAAGCCCATGAATGAAGCCCCTATCTTATATCAAAAGAAACCCCTCCGAACTGCCAGTATTGCAATAACAATTTAACAATAAGCCATGTTTTCCAACGATGATAGGTTAGTTGCTCGTAGTTCGTGTTTGTGTTGTTTTCGTTTTTCGACGTTTTAAAACTCAAATAAACAAATAAAATAATAGATATAATAAAAATAAAAACTATGAGAGAAAACAAAGACCAAGTGAGGTAGAGAATTGATGATGTGATGGAGGAATTGGAGATATTATTTCATAAACAAATTGGCAACAAAATCCACTAGTACCTCCTCTGCATTCAACATATAACATGGACTTTAAACATTAGACATTAAGTCTGCTCACAATCCTACACTTTTAAAATTTATGTTAAAATGTTAAAAATTTTACATCATAACATAACACATCATGAATACTACTGTTAGGTGAAATCCTTCGTTGGAGTAGCAATTCCCGTAATATTGCCCCAAATAAAATGACTAAATATGGAGATTAATGCCTTCATTTAATTTTGTTAAATGGTGTGAAGCTAGGAATTCTGTAATTCAGGTAAAATTAACAACTTAGCTCTAAAAGGGCCCAAATTTTATAT
>NW_027105356.1:1018978-1021104 GCF_000696795.3 Halyomorpha halys | reverse complement strand
ATTTTTTATTAATTAAGTATGATATATTCTTAAAATTTCTGTTTTTTCTGGCAATACTCTAAATACTTATCTTAAAAGTACTATTCCATATAGTACTTACAATGGATGATATTTCTCTTTACTCCTAAAAAGAAAAACAAACAAATTAGTCATTTTTTTAAGTTATAAACTAGAATAAACTAAGTAATAAAAGGACAGATGTTCTAAACATTCATTCTCTCTTTTTTATTGCATTTTATTTTGCAAAGGTGTGCTAATATTTTTTAAGATAAACAGACATTTCTTAATGGAAACATATTTTCTGATAGAAATATTCACAAATTAAAAACACAAATGATGGAACTACCTTATAAATCCCATACAATATTAGAGTTACGTAACATAGATTAATTATTTTTTTCCTAATTTGAATATTTCTTATTTTACATTATCACACTTTCAAATAAAGTGAATCAAACTGAGGGACGGAAGGAAAGACTGGCTTACTGTGTGCGGGTGGGGGGGGTGGGGCGGCTGCAGCATCCGCAGGGGGGTGAGCAGCTCCTCCAGCCGGATCTGCCACTGAAAAAAAAATAATAAAAAGAGTTTATATAAGAAAGTTTTTATTATGGTTTTGTCATGATGATAGTTGATCGTTTCACGTAGGCTAAGTTAACAAAATCTACAATCTAGAAAATATTTGAAAAAATGTGTGCCCTCACAGAGCTGTTTACGCTCAACAGTTCCCACAAGTTTTTTAAAAAGCAACATTTCATAAAAAATGCAATGAGAAATCTGTAATAAGTGAATTTATTTTGAGAAATCCATATCTCAGGAACCATTCGAAGTGCAGATATCTAATAGCACTCAAATTATTCGCACATGAAATTTTGTCGTCCGAACATCTATCATGAAATAGATACTCCTGCGAAGATAATTGTCATAAACAAAATCAAAGTAGGTTTAACTAGCTTTTTAATTTGAGTGCTGGCAGACATCACTTCGTCTAATAGTTCCTGAGAAACATCTTTTCATAAATCATAACTTTTATCTAAACTACTAGAAAAGAACGTTTTGTGAATTTATTTTGTCAAATATCATAAAAACTATTACTCTTACGAAGATAAATATTATAAACTACTTTATGGAACACTATAAATTATATATTAGTAACATTATAACATTGTTCTTTAGAGTATGGGTAAGTAAATTTAGAAAAACAGAAAACATAGACAGACTATATTAGACAGTATGTCAATGTTTTTTGCAAATTTTGTGTGAATACGTTTGTATAAATTAAGTAAGGGGCAAATAATTAGTATGAAGCTGGAGACTTGGAGCTGTTGACGTTGATGACTTAGTTCAGCTTATAACCACTAACGGCTATAAATACCCCATGTATAACTGGAATGAAATCTCAAAACACTTCTTAAGAAGGAAAGATCATGTTACTGGAAGGGCACTTGCGGCCTCGGCAAGAAGACGAAGAGAAAGAAAATGGATAGGCCATTCCCTTTACTTCTATTATGTATAAAATAATTCCTTACTAAATTTATAAATAATAAATAAAACTTCCTTCCCGTACTGGAGCACTTGGGCTGTTACGCCCTTACCTGATGAAAAGCAACATTTGATGGCAGCATCACATGCCTTCTCCTTGGGTTCCTTGCAATCTCCCGAACACTCATAACATTTCAGTGCGCCTAGAAACAAACAGAATACGAACTATATTTATCTGTAATAATATATATGATAGTATATAAGTAATATATTTTTTACACGTATGTGTAACAAAATATATGAGAGTAAGTCTGAAAATCCACCCTAACGACATGGTGTGCGTGAATGGTAAATCTTTTCCGAAAGTAGACGGTTTCAAAAACCTCTGTGTATTTTAATAACTGAATGAACGAATAACTTCAATAAATAATCAATTGGCTAAGATAGACCAGCGTACGAGGTCTTCTTTCGGCCACGAATACTGAAATCCCGAAAAATTAGAAAGGTGTACAGTGCCGTAATAAAGTCAGCTCTAATGCACAGCTTCAAAAACTAGCCTCTAAAAGACACCACAGATATTCCAGAGATTTGAAAGACAGTACTCCGCACAATAACCGAACCGATCTGGGATCAAATCCTCAATACAT
>NW_027105356.1:1008361-1018873 GCF_000696795.3 Halyomorpha halys | reverse complement strand
TAAATACTTAAAATTAATTATTAGGATAGTTTCAGCTTCGAATTTAAAAATCACAATTATTTATGATTTAGTAATTGACAATACATATTTGAAAATATACAACTCAAAAAACCATAAATTTAAAATTTTCAATTGATAACCAGTGACCAATATCCCATCCCATCAAGTGAGCATATCATAACAAGGAGAAATGTTGAACGTTTCCACTAGTGAAGTCGTTGCCATGTTGGAAGGGCGGAAAAATACTAAAAATGCATACTTACCTTATTTCCAGATGTCTACTATTGTTTAGTTGTACTCAAAACTAGATTTTTTGTTGTATGCCACTAGGGCTGCTTGCAGCTGTGAGAGTCAAGGCGTAGGTCTCACCAACCTTCCAACTTCAGCAGCGCCGGCTAGAATCCGGTCTGAGGGGTCGACTTTTTTTTCTGTAGTGGTTCCACGAAATTAAAACTTGACCTACCACTATGGTTAGAATGAGTTAGAATAGGAGTATCTACGCAGTTGATAATCTCCCCCGAATGACCGAATGAGTGTTATAAAAAATAATAATAATGTTTTGCCACTATGATTACCAATAGATGAACTTTTAGATGGGATATTACTGGTATTGGTAGCCCCTGGTGGGTAATTTAAAGTTGCCGCCGCATACTTGCCAAGATAAGAATCGAATCACAGCCCAATGCACTCGGCTGTCACATCCCTGACGGTACAATATCTATGATACCATTCAACAAGTGATTAAATTATGGGGAGGTTACGTAGAGGTATAGAGGCGTTTCTTCAAATCAATTTTTTATCATTGTTATTAATCAATAGTGGCAAGTAACCCGTTAATGGCCTTAATGAGTTGAATAACAAACTTTGAGTCATTTTAAAAATGCCACAAATATATATTTTAGATTTTTTTTTATAATAACGATATCTTATTAACGTTTCACACTTAAAAAACCCTAAGAGGAATAAATAATGCATCAGATTGATAAATTATTAATACTATAAAATATGAAATATGTCCTTAAAACATTTGATTTCATTAAATTAAATAAAATACAGAATAAAAAATAATTTCGATTATTTTCTGAAGTTGCAATGGCTATATTGCAATTTTGTGTAAACTGCTTTTTCTGGAGCCTTATGAACAAAATATATATTTACGTATTTTTGTATATAAGATAAATGTTTTTAATATTACTTATTTCTTAACAATGATCAATATTTAAAAAATCGGAGCTCAGAAATATTGAATAATAAATAGTCAGCTTTTATAAATCATATGGTAAAATTTTTAATTACCTCTCGGATAAAAGTTAACACTTTTCAGATTAATTAAAAAAAAAATAATACATGAAAAAAAAGTTTGCATTTTCTGCTTTTCAATAAGAGAATTATTTGCTGCTTTAGAGTTTTAAAATTGCCCATATTTTTTTTTTTTGTTAGGGTTAAAATTTTTGAAGAACTTTATGATTAAAAAAAAAATTTATATGCCTTACGGCAGTTTTTGAATTTAAGTTTAAACTAACCATTGATTAACTATAAATATTGAATAGAGTTATTCAACTAAATAAATTTCATTCATATTTATAATTTCGTTTTGAATAAAATTTATTAATCCAAAGATCTGATACTCTTTAAAAATAATTTTCAGTTTTAAATGCACCTTCCTAATACTGGCTAAAATTATCAGGGGAATGGGAATAATTAGACAATACTGAATGAACTTTCGATGAATGAACTTTCGAAAGTTCCTTTCGGTATTCATGACTGGTAGTTAAATAATAAATAATAAGAGACTACTATCATAGGACTCATCAAATATATTGCTAGGGAAATGTTTAAACTTACTTGAAAAGTGAAACATTTGATGCATAGTAAATATAAGCAATAGGGCAGTCTTCATCGTTGTTGGCTTTAGACAAATTTGGCTAGAGACAGTGGTTGAACAGGTAACTTAATGAAGGGACCCTGGCATTCTTTACTCTGAGCAAATAACGACAAATGATCAAAACATATGGAACAGCATATTAATGTTGATTGTTTTTTGTTTTCTTATTTGCATAAAATAAAAATATTTGCGTGAATTTTTGAATGTATAATTTCGATTGAGAAATGATTAAGGTCCAATTAGAATATATGGATTTTCGAAAAATAGTTACAAGATTTTTTTTCCTAAGTGATGTAATTTGTTGAAACTTAAAAATGGTGATGCTCTTGAGGCCAAGTTTCTCAAAACCACAGTCCAATATTATTTTTAGAACTTTCATTCTACAATAACAAAAAAAAAAGTTTTAATATATGTTTATGACATGCATGGTTATTGATCGAATTACATGCTATGGGAGTTTTCACTATTGTGGCATTCGTTCGTAAAGCATGAAACTGATATTTTGAAGTGTTGAAAATATTTTTAAGTTACCTACTGTATTTCATCTTTAACTAGCTGTCTCTAACTTAATGCCTACATTATGATTTTTATAAAACGAATTTTTAAAAGATTCTTTCAGCAGTATCTAAAATTAGTCTAATCAAATCTAGTAATACGAAAAAATTCAAATAAAATGTTAAATCACCACGTTTTACTACTTAGAGGCTCAATTTCTTTTTTATAACTGTAAGATAATCTACTTCAGAACATCAATGTTCTGCCCCTGCATTTTTTCAAAGAAAGTCAATTAAAACCTACGATTTATATAATGTGACTTTTTTTTTACGAAATGAGATTTTAAAGTTATGAAGATGCTCAGGTATCCCGAATATATGTTGAATTTTATTCTAAATTCGAGTGGAAAAGTGGGATTGAAATGTGAGACTTTCTTCTAATTAATGAGCACATATATTTTGAGAGACCGAGTAAAACCCCTAAGAGCAAATGGGTTAGTATGTTAGTTAAATTAATTATCGTTAGTAAAATAAAATAATAATAGAACTTAGAATCTCAGATATTGGCTTATCTATGTGATGTCTTCACCGCCGCGGTCACGTCTTATTGGAGCTTCTCTCGTCTCCTAGTATTATGCGAAATGGTGGATACCATGTGATTTCGCTACAGGTGTCCGGAAGAACGACTTTCCCCGTCAGAGGCTGGCCAGTACGATAGGCAATCTAGAGGTGTTGGCGGGATCATCAGAAAATGAGACCTTAACCCTGTCTTTACACAAATAAAAAATGAAAGGCCGAAAATGTCGGATTATGTAAATCCGACAAGGGTTTAATGAGTTGGGGCAAGATTGGAAGATATTATATATCAGTTTATATTTGTAATCCTGTACAGTGCCTATGTTAAATTCAGAGTGGATTTTAAACATACTAGTATAATATAGTTATTAATAATTTGGAGACATTTGTTTTGAAATAATTGTTATTAAAATACTTCCTTAGATTGTAGCATTATTTTTTGGAAGCACCCATTTTTCTTCCTTTTGTGTTGTCTTGGTTGCCTGGTTTTGAAGATTTCCTCTTTTTATACGCTCTCTTGTATTTGCATTTTCTTATTCCTCTATCTATTACTTACTTGGATACTTTTGCAAAGTGTTTTGGCTGTCCTCTACAATGTTAAACCTTAATCAGGAAAATATTCTTTTTATATCAACGGTATTACATTATACTTACTATAGTAAGTAGAAGTAGCACATAACTACTTTTGTTTTCTTTTAAGGGAGTATTTTAGTCCCTGGATCCTTTAAAATACACCACAAATTCCCTGTTAAAGCCAGTTCAGTTTTATCAAGACTCACCACTTTTGGAAATATTTTAAATCCGAAGGTAAGAGGGTGGTAGCTATTACAGGGGAGGTAATGTGTTAAGTAGTGAGCTTATAATTACCGATGCCAGGTACGTAGGGCTTTAAAAATGCACAAGCCCAAATTTAAGCTAAGTAGTAGGCACACTTAGAGACTACTTTCCCTGTTCCACCTGATGCCAAGGTCCGTCAACGGGAGCTTATGCCCCTCGAGTTAGGAGTTAAATATTTAGACGATGTGATGAGGGTGTTAATACAGCAGGGGGGGGGGTGAGTTAGCGGCGATAGGTTAGGAGGGGGGGAGCAAAACCTAACGGGTGAATGTCGATACACTAACGTTGACTAAATTTTTACCAGCGTTCGGCAGGATCCGTGTGTTTTAATTTCACGTTTTCAATTCTTTGGCTGGCAATATACAAGTGCTTAAATTACACTTAGTTTATCTAATTGCGCTAACCAGTTCGGAAGTTAAATTAAAAACAATTTTCTTCAAAACATTTTATACTGGATATTCTCACACAAATATTTACACACTACAAACTATTGGTGTATACAGTACAATAAATTGGATGAATTATTATTGAATAACTTAATCAATCTGATCAATTTGATTACAGAACATTATTTCTTTTTTTCCTTTTACTTATCTATAAATTCCTGTTTCAGTTCAAAAAATCAATAATTGTTTGAGATGTTGCACTGTTACACCTAAAAAAATGGTTATTTTCAGATTTTGCACTGTTGAATGGGCACATCAATATGGAATATACAGTAAGGAGAAGTATTGCAATTGTTCATAATTTTGAATTCAAATTCAATGGGTCCAAACAACTAAATCTCATAAAGTGATCAGCGTGTCTGTCAAAAAGTAGTACGAAAATTAAATTACATTTTTGAGGCTTGTATACCCCTAAGTTTTTCGACAAAATCAGTGACAGGAAGTGTCACTTTATATAATCGATTTTGTGCATGTTTTCGATTCTCACATAAACGGCTATAACAATTTTGATTAAACAAAACTATATGAACTTTTGTGTGAGATTTTATGCTCATTTAAGTAGTTTAGTAGGACATAAATGTCGATCTTTCTCTAAACTACATTTAAAACTGTTTATTTGAAGTAATTAACAATTTTGCATTGCTAACAGGACCTAAAATATTTAAACAGAAACAGTAAAATAATTGATATTTTAATAACGGAAAAAATAGAGAAATTCACAAACGTCTAGAAGAGAATGAAAAACCAGAGACAACCGAGAATGGCCGATATTTCCCGATTCCAGTAATAATTGTAATATTTTGTTATAATTTTGTATTCAATGCAGGAGCAAAATTGATATTCACTATTGGCACCTCGAGAAACATTAAAATACGAATTCCCAAAAACAAAATAAAAATAAGAATAGTGTGTTAAAATACATGGATTGGTATCCTTCAACACTCTTTATTATTTCATTAACAGTCCAACGTTTCGGCCATCCTCAAGGACAATCTCAAGTATAAATTTACACCTCACGTCCAATTATTGAAAATCTTCTTCCAGGCTATTCTGCCAAGGTCATTAATAACAGTCAAATTATCCTATTTTGTCACAATTTCATTCATTTTAAAAACTTTTAATTTTAGATCAACTTAACACTATCAACCATCTTATCAACAAATAGAAAAACTAGACTATTAATAACCTGGCCAGAATAGCCTGCAAAATGTTTATAAATCATTGAATGTGAAGTCTAAATATATATTTATGATACTCCTTGAGGATCAACCAATTGGCCGAAACGTTGAACTGTTAATGAAATAATAAAGAATACCAATTGATTTATTTAAACAATAAATACCAGTCTCAAGACATTGAAAAGATTAAATGTTTTTTTTTGTTTTTTTAATAATTTATTTATTGATATTTACAACTGTATACATATATACACTTCAAGTAAATTTGCTGTAAGTGATATTGTGACATGATAAAAACATGTGGAGAATCTACCTATTGATAGAACTCCCAAAACATTTCTAAAGGAGAAGATCACGAGGCCATCTTCTTTTCAGACGTTTAGGGGGATTATTGGGTAGTGAAGGAGAAGCCAGGCTAGAAACGAGTTGGTTTGGGTGGTTGGGAAGTTTATTATGGAAGGATTGGTATCTGGTTCTGGCCAAATAGACATTGAGGTCCTGATGGATGATTTGATGTGACAAAGTAAGGAGCATTAAGGATTTTACGAAGGATTTTGGACTGTAAGGATTGGATTCGAGAGGAATTAGATGGTTTAGAGGAGCCCCATAGCTCAACTCCGTATGTCCAAATAGGCCTTATAATAGTCATGTAGATCAGTCTTTTGTAATGGATTGGAAGTTTGGACCGTTTGTCTAGGAAATGTTGTAATAGTCGGAATCGACGAGCAGTTTTCTGTCTTTTCAGTCTTGTATGAGGATTCCATGTCAGTCGTTTGTCCAGATTCAGTCCTAAGTAACGGATCTGTTCAACAGGAATGAGTGGGGGTATTATTAAAAGATACTGTAGGGCAAGACGAAGGGTAAATGTGATTTGGTAGGATTTATTGGAATTTATTTTAATCCTCCAGTTTTGGCACCATTCTTTGAGGGTGGTGATGTGGGATTGGAGGGATTGGGATTCAATGGAAGGATCATTATTCACTGACAATAGGCATGTGTCATCGGCATAAGTGGTGAGATTAGTATTAGGATGGGTTGGGATGTCAGCTGTAAAAACTGTATAAAGGATAGGACCAAGGATACTACCCTGAGGTATGAATAAGCGCCGTTGTAATTTACTTGAAATAATCTGTCGGAGAGATAAGAACGGATAATGAGAAAATATGTAGGGGGTAGGAATTTACGGATCTTGTATAGCAGTCCTGGGTGCCAGACTCGATCAAAAGCCTGTTCTACATCAAGAAAGACTCCCGAGCAGTACATTCCGCGCTCCAATGAAGACGAGACTACATCGACCACACGATGGCATTGCTGGATAGTGGAGTGGGATGTTCGGAATCCGAACTAGTGATCTGGGATTATGCGGTTGGAATCTAGGAGGGGGTACAGGTGTTTTAAGATAAGTTTCTCAAGGATTTTTCCCATGATAGGTAACAGAGAGATAGGACGGTAAGAAGATGGGTGTTTTGGCGGATTTAGAGGTTTGGGAATCATTTTAATTATGGATAATTTCGATGGGTCAGGAAAGGTTTTGAATTTTTTAAGTTCTGTTTTAAGTTTGTTTGTAGATTTAGTATAATGTGTTTTATCTGATGGGTATCTAGTCCTGTGCCACTTCGCTCTTGCTCAGATTAAATGTAAATTCTTTTTGTTAAACTTTTCTAGTATTAGTTTTTATTTATCTAACAGATTGTTATTTTTTTACTTCTTCATCACTTATAATGTTTGAACAAATATATAAATAAATATTAAGGCAACCGGACGGCTTAGTACTGTTTACGTAAATATAACAAATCTCTCTTGTTCCAATATGGTCAAAATCCGAAGAAAGATTGGGCCCAATACATATAAGTCTTTACATATCTACAATCCTCATATCTACGTTTCGTCTAGAAACTTTAGCTATTATCGATTGGAGGGGGGTGTGGTCAGCAAAGAACAACATAAATAAACAAAATCATATTTATTTATTTTATGCCGACGTTTCGACCTGAGTTTCAGGTCTTCATCTATCACTGTCTGTTATATTGATGATAATGATAAGCTTTTTCCTTGTTCTGAAGACGACCGAATTATCTAAAAATTATATAATGGTATATAAGGTATTTAAGGCTATCTTTTTTTGAATTAATGAATACCATTTCAATTAGGATTAATTAATTAAGTATTCAAATGATATTTATCTTTATTATACAATATTATATTGATTTCTTCTGATATTACTAAATGGTGAATATCATCATTGATATCAATTTGGACTGAGTTGGCACATTAGTCAGTCGATAAGAAATAATCCATACGGCTGCCGGGTTCCGTCAGGGCGGTAATCTTGATGCATTTTATTGCCGTTCTCATCGGAGATTTATAATGGTTTTGTAATTAGTGAGGGTCGTGGAGCTGCGCATTAAGTGTGGGGGGCCGTAAATCATGGGGGGGGGGCGGTTATTTTCTAGCATAGGAACGAGCGAATTATGAAAATGGAGGGACACACGTCCGTCTTAGTCTCCTAGGGGTCTGCTAATATTCTCCGTTTCTTTCACCCTCTGCGTTGGCTATTTTAACAGTTGTTAAATCCTTCACATCCAATGATGCTGTAGTCAGACAAAGGTCTCTTAGTGCATTTCTTGAAATAGAATATTTGCTGAGAAACTAATTTTAAATTCTGAGGTTTAGTCCACTGAATCAATCAGACAAAAAGGAGGCCTTCAACTCTATTTAAAAGCGACATTCGCAAAAAAAAAAAAAAAAAAAAAATCATTCAACATATTGAAATGGCTGCAGTCCCTTCCTGGTTTCATTTCACTTTGCCAACTTTCTATTGACATTAATCAATATCGTCAACAACTTTCGTTTTATTAATTAGATCAAATTTATACTGTATACGTACAACACAGTAAGTAAATGTGAGATAACTTCTTATTCGGTCTAATTGGACTCATAATATACTTCTACCTACAATATACAACTTTCATAAGTAGTTACATGAAAACTCAAAGACGATTAAGCGTATACATCAATAATTCTTAATGATAAGAAAATCGCAAAAATAGATATCAGTTATAGATAACAGTTGCAATAAAGGGTAAAGAAAAAAAGTTAAAAAGTATCATATATGTCTCAAAAAAAGAATTCTTAGAGAAGAGGGGTTTCCTAGTGCACAAGAATAATAGTGCAAATATGTCTTACTTATATATTTTAATGTTTCTTCTATATTCCAAAAGCCAATTCCAGACAAAGGAGATGAATTAAACAGATGTGAACAAAGACATTAAGATTACCATGGTCCGAACCGATTACCATGGCCTGGATGTGAAATTAGCTCAGGTGGTATTCTCAAGTTAAATAAATTTAGAAGACTGTGTGGCAAGAGAAACATGAAGAAAAACTAAAGAAGGAAGACAGAGGAAGATAAGGTGCAACAGGACGAGAAGTGAGAAAACTGGAGGTCGAGAGGGGAGAGGGAAAGCATTTCGATTAACATTATAATTAATTTTGGAGAGTGGATTATATTACACTATGTCGTGGGTGAGTGCCAATGTCTGAGAACATTGGGTTTGAATTATGATTGCAAATTTAAGATTACAGCTTATTTCTACTTTACGGCACACATAAAGTGATCATTTAGTATATTTAATTAATGGCGTAATATATATGTTTTTTCAAAGCCTCTACATGGAATATAGTTTTGTGTTTAACATAAGTCTGTGCATTGGGTTTTTGTTTTACCTGAAAGTTCATTTCATTTTAAAATAGGAATGTAGTGGTTGAGTGTTTGAGTTTTATAACTTAAGTCAAACTATGTGACTACCACCACTTGTATGAGTTAATACATTTAAAAATGTATTAACTCATACAAAATCTATGTCCTAATCCTAAATCTACGAGTATTTGCAACATATACAGATTACTACTGCTCAAATGGCTATAATGCTGCAGGTTGCCACCGCACTGGTGGGGCTCTGGATTGCAATGTCTGGAATAGAGGCTTAGGTCAACCTAACCATGTTTCCAGTCTATCAATGGGTCCCGGAACTTAATATGGCAAGTTTTCGGCCTGTCCTAGTCCATGTCAGGGGTTAAAGTAGATGACGATATCTTCCGTGGAGGTGGCTGTCGTAGCATTTTTCTTCTTCTAAGCCCCATGGATCTAGTGGGTTTGATATTGATAGTGGGTTAGTGACTACTCTTCTACTGCATTTTAAGAGGGGAGTGAGAAAAGGGATTCGTCTGAAAATTGGAATATGGGATTAGTCTGCTGTCTGATGATGGGGTCTGATCATAAGATTTCGTAAAGTCTATAATCAGTAAGTTAGCAGTCTTCAGTCGAGTTTGAGTCTGTTAGTGTGTGTCTGCTATTTTTTTGACCGACCGTCCTGTGATTACCAGTGTCCTAAATAATGGGTTCGTTCAGTACTAAAGGATGTGAAAAAATGTATGTCTCCTCAATATAAATTCTGCCATAGTCGGTTGTACAAGTGTCGTATGTGTGCGGTACGCCTTTGCACTTTTTAAGTGCGTCTTACTTGCTGGAGCCTCTTGGCCGTTCTTTATTGGTCAGCAGGTGCTCCGTAGAGCAGGGCTGGGCCTCAGCACACTTTTGTAGATCATTAATTTGAGACTTGTACCTGTAGGACTTGGTCCTGACCTGCTTGATCTTCTTAATGCAGTGGTGACATCCAGATATACTATGCTGCCTGTTGGTCTATTCTCGTAGCCTGCCACCTTATAGCCTTTTGGAGAAAGGAGAAAATAATAAAGTCGGTCTTCTTGGGATTAACTGTAATATTCAGCCATTCCAGTTTCTTGTTTATTTCCGCACAAGCCTTCTTCGCCTATGTAATATTTTAGTACTACGTCTACTTCTTGGCTTAATATTAAAGAAAATCACGTTAAAATGCGTAGTTTAAAACGATAATATATCATAACCATTTGTATCAGACCTTATTAAAACCAATTTCTTCATATTTCGTGTGAACGTCTCTCTTATCATCCTAATGCCTTCTTAGCATTACCCAGCCCTAAAATCCACCCCGGATTTTGGCACCGGCCAAATCCTCTACCCAAGTCCTGAGAGTCTGTGACTAACGCCCTCACTC